>NC_068454.1:80652637-80723894 GCF_023373465.1 Oncorhynchus keta
GTTTATGTGAACACATGTTGTTAAGGAACACATTTATGATGTTTATGTGAACATGTGTTGTTATGGAACACATTTATAATGTTTATGTGAACACATGTTGTTATGGAACACATTTATAATGTTTATGTGAACACGTGTTGTTATGGAACACATTTATAATGTTTATGTGAACACGTGTTGTTATGGAACACATTTATAATGTTTATGTGAACACGTGTTGTTATGGAACACATTTATAATGTTTATGTGAACACGTGTTGTTATGGAACACATTTATAATGTTTATGTGAACACGTGTTGTTATGGAACACATTTATAATGTTTATGTGAACACGTGTTGTTATGGAACACATTTATAATGTTTATGTGAACACGTGTTGTTATGGAACACATGTATAATGTTTGTGAACACGTGTTGTTATGGAACCAGTTGTTTAGTGTCATCATTAATTTTGATACCTAATGATGACATATGCAATATGTCCTGTGTGTGTCTCTCCTACCTAAATGTTTCTCATATCGCTTCTCGTTCTCTCCATCCCTCACTATTCCCTCTCTTTCTTCATCCTTCTCTCCCCCTAGGTTCTTGCTAGTGGCTACGGAGTCAGCACTCCCTTCAATCAGAACATCTCTTCTTCCTCAAAGGGAGGAGCTAAAGATGATGGGCAGGTGAGGGGCTTTTCACATGCCCTATACACACGTGTGTGTGTGTGTGTGTGTGTGTGTGTGTGTGTGTGTGTGTGTGTGTGTGTGTGTGTGTGTGTGTGTGTGTGTGTGTGTGTGTGTGTGTGTGTGTGTGTGTGTGTGTGTGTGTGTGTGTGTGTGTGTGTGTGTGTGTGTGTGAGAGAGAGAGCTTATGTGTGCGTCTAACACCTACATATCAAGTCTTAGACTGACCCAGTTCGAAGAGATTGGCATGGTTCAGTGTGTGTGTGTGTGTGTCCATTTTAGTATGAGTGTATTCACAAATACAGAGAGGGAGATCTGGAAGGCCTGGTACATTCCGTCCCTCCTCTCCTCCTGTGTTCACAAATACAGCGAGGGGGAGAGAGAGAGGTGAGGGAGAGAAGAAGAAAGAGAAACACCGCCACAGGAGAGAGATCTGGAAGGCCTGGTACATTCCGTCCCTCCTCTCCTCCTGTGTTGTTGAGTGTGTTTGTGTTCTTCTCCCTCCATTGTTCTACATTCCCCAGATGACTGCCTGTTTAATAGCTGTGGTTTAGTCTCGAGGCCAAACAGGTAATGGGCGTTCCCAAGGCTATTCATGTCAGGATTCAGGAGCCTTTTCAGAAGAGTGAATAGGGCTGACTTTAACAGTTTGTGTGTGTGCAGCGTGTGAATGACGCATGAGTAGCAGTTGGCGTTACAGAAATATGAGTGGAAAACTTTCACCTTTGTTTGGCTTCCATCAGAATCTCTCCCTTTGTAACCGCTGCTATGAAACACAGACACATACAGTCACACCTCACTCTTTCTCACTCTCTCCCTCCCCCTGTCATTGAAATGTAAAAATAGATTGTTCTGTAATTATTTGCATATTAGCATTTTGCGTTTCCTCTCGCTCTCGCTCGTTCTCTCTCTCTCTCTCGTCATTAATCTGATTCACCTGTGTAAACAAAGGGCCGAGCCGCTCTCACTACAGTAGAATCAACACTAAGAAACCTATACAATACAGTTCTACACTATACAATAGAGTACTATACAATGCAGTACTGTACAATTCTATACAAAACAATACTACACAATACAGTACTACACAACACTATACAATACAGAGTACTATACAGTACTACACTATACAATAGAGTACTACACAATACTACACAATACAGTACTACACAATACTGTACGTAAGTGATAATCCCAGAGTAGACTGTGTTTGGAGGATATATTGGCATGGGTGGTGTTAGGCCCAAGATGAACACTATACTATACAATACACTACTGTACAATGCTTTACAATACAGTAGTACACAACAGTATACAATACACTACTGTACAATGCTTTACAATACAGTAGTACACAACAGTATACAACACAGTACTTCCCTGAACCGGGGAGTCAGGAGTTGACAGTGCTTTGACCAGTCAGGTGGCTGAATGAGTTTATGAACAGGATATTAGTGGATTCTTGGAGCTTCACTCAAATCTATGGAAACAAACTGTGTTTATAAGTTTTCTCCCAGTTGAACAGTTCCTTTATTCCCTCTTTCTTTCTCTCTGTCTTCAGGGAGGGGAGGATGAGGTGGAGAGGGACAAGATGAGGGAGGTCAGTAAGCGTCTGTATGCTCAGCTACAGGAGGCCGAGAAGAAACACCAGGAGGAGAGAGAGAGACTGCAGGTAAAACATACATACATACCTACATACATACATATATATATATATATACACACACACATACCAACATACACATACATACATATACACACACACATATATATACATACATACATACACACACACACACACACACACACACACACACACACACACACACACATACATATACACACACATACACACAGACACACCAAAGTGCTGTACATTATGAAACTATGACTCTGTCCTTTTCCTGTGCAGGCTGAGGGTGTGGATCTGCGCCAGCGTCTGGGGGAGCAGGATGAGAAGCTGAAGGGGGTGGAGGAGAGTAGTGAGAGGAAGGACCAGAGGATTGAGGAGCTCCAGAGGCTGCTGGGAGGCATGGCGCAGGAGAGCCAAGCCCTACGAGACACACTGAGGAACAGAGAGGAGGAACTCAGAGAATTACGCAAGATCAGAGAGGAGGGCAGGAACGAGGAGCAGAGGTGAGGAGGACAATAAACAGAGCACACACACACACACGCTGCCCTGTTGGAGCTAGAAACACAAGCATTTCACTGCACCGGCGATAACATCTGCAAATCTGTGTAAGTGATTTGAGTTGACACAGAGCACACACACACAGATCACACACATAAACATCAAGACAAGCACACACACACACGAGCACACACACATAGATGAAGAGTGTTCTCAGCCACTCAGGCTGTGTGTTCTTCTCAGGTCAGAGCAGTTGGAGAAGGAGCTGGCCATTCTGAAGGAGAAGATCCATCATCTAGATGACATGCTGAAGAGCCAGCAGAGGAAAGTCAGACACATGATCGAACAGGTGAGACACACACACACACACGACTATAACATGTTATAACTAGCTATAACACGACTATAACATGTTATAACTAGCTATAACACGACTATAACATGTTATAACATATAACATGTTATAACACGACTATAACATGTTATAACACGACTATAACATGTTATAACATGTTATAACTAGACTATAACAGGACTATAACAGGACTACTATAACATGTTATAACTAGCTATAACACGACTATAACATGTTATAACTAGCTATAACACGACTATAACATGTTATAACTGCTTAACAGGACTATAACATGTTATAACATGACTATAACATGCTTTAACAGGACTATAACATGTTATAACATGCTTTAACAGGACTATAACATGTTATAACTAGCTATAACACGACTATAACATGTTATAACTAGCTATAACACGACTATAACATGTTATAACATGCTTTAACAGGACTATAACAGGACTATAACATGACTATAACATGTTATAACAGGACTATAACATGTTATAACATGTTATGCTTTAACACGACTATAACATGTTATAACATGCTTTAACAGGCTATAACATGTTATAACATGACTATAATGCTTTATGTTATAACATGTTATAACATGCTTTAACACGACTATAACATGTTATAACTAGCTATAACACGACTATAACATGTTATAACTAGCTATAACACGACTATAACATGTTATAACATGCTTTAACAGGACTATAACATGTTATAACATGACTATAACATGCTTTAACAGGACTATAACATGTTATAACAGCTATAACACGACTATAACATGTTATAACTAGCTATAACACGACTATAACATGTTATAACTAGCTATAACACGACTATAACATGTTATAACTAGCTATAACACGACTATAACATGTTATAACATGCTTTAACAGGACTATAACATGTTATAACATGACTATAACATGCTTTAACAGGACTATAACATGTTATAACATGCTTTAACACGACTATAACATGTTATAACTAGCTATAACACGACTATAACATGTTATAACTAGCTATGACTATAACATGTTACGACTATAACATGTTATAACTAGCTATAACACGACTATAACATGTTATAACTAGCTATAACACGACTATAACATGTTATAACTAGCTATAACTAGCTATAACACGACTATAACATGTTATAACATGCTTTAACAGGACTATAACATGTTATAACATGACTATAACATGCTTTAACAGGACTATAACATGTTATAACATGCTTTAACACGACTATAACATGTTATAACTAGCTATAACACGACTATAACATGTTATAACTAGCTATAACACGACTATAACATGTTATAACTAGCTATAACACGACTATAACATGTTATAACTAGCTATAACACGACTATAACATGTTATAACTAGCTATAACACGACTATAACATGTTATAACATGCTTTAACAGGACTATAACATGTTATAACATGACTATAACATGCTTTAACAGGACTATAACATGTTATAACATGCTTTAACACGACTATAACATGTTATAACTAGCTATAACACGACTATAACATGTTATAACTAGCTATAACACGACTATAACATGTTATAACTAGCTATAACACGACTATAACATGTTATAACATGCTTTAACAGGACTATAACATGTTATAACATGACTATAACATGCTTTAACAGGACTATAACATGTTATAACATGCTTTAACACGACTATAACATGTTATAACTAGCTATAACACGACTATAACATGTTATAACTAGCTATAACACGACTATAACATGTTATAACATGCTTTAACAGGACTATAACATGACTATAACATGCTTTAATAACATGTTATAACATGCTTTAACACGACTATAACATGTTATAACTAGCTATAACACGACTATAACATGTTATAACTAGCTATAACACGACTATAACATGTTATAACTAGCTATAACACGACTATAACATGTTATAACTAGCTATAACACGACTATAACATGTTATAACATGCTTTAACAGGACTATAACATGTTATAACATGACTATAACATGCTTTAACAGGACTATAACATGTTATAACATGCTTTAACACGACTATAACATGTTATAACTAGCTATAACACGACTATAACATGTTATAACTAGCTATAACACGACTATAACATGTTATAACTAGCTATAACACGACTATAACATGTTATAACTAGCTATAACACGACTATAACATGTTATAACATGCTTTAACAGGACTATAACATGTTATAACATGACTATAACATGCTTTAACAGGACTATAACATGTTATAACATGCTTTAACACGACTATAACATGTTATAACTAGCTATAACACGACTATAACATGTTATAACTAGCTATAACACGACTATAACATGTTATAACATGCTTTAACAGGACTATAACATGACTATAACATGCTTTAACAGGACTATAACATGTTATAACATGCTTTAACACGACTATAACATGTTATAACTAGCTATAACACGACTATAACATGTTATAACTAGCTATAACACGACTATAACATGTTATAACTAGCTATAACACGACTATAACATGTTATAACTAGCTATAACACGACTATAACATGTTATAACATGCTTTAACAGGACTATAACATGTTATAACATGACTATAACATGCTTTAACAGGACTATAACATGTTATAACATGCTTTAACACGACTATAACATGTTATAACTAGCTATAACACGACTATAACATGTTATAACTAGCTATAACACGACTATAACATGTTATAACTAGCTATAACACGACTATAACATGTTATAACATGCTTTAACAGGACTATAACATGTTATAACATGACTATAACATGCTTTAACAGGACTATAACATGTTATAACATGCTTTAACACGACTATAACATGTTATAACTAGCTATAACACGACTATAACATGTTATAACTAGCTATAACACGACTATAACATGTTATAACTAGCTATAACACGACTATAACATGTTATAACATGCTTTAACAGGACTATAACATGTTATAACATGACTATAACATGCTTTAACAGGACTATAACATGCTATAACAGGACTATAACATGTTATAACATGCTTTAACACGACTATAACATGTTATAACTAGCTATAACACGACTATAACATGTTATAACATGCTTTAACAGGACTATAACATGTTATAACATGCTTTAACAGGACTATAACATGTTATAACATGCTTTAACAGGACTATAACATGTTATAACATGCTTTAACACGACTATAACATGTTATAACTAGCTATAACACGACTATAACATGTTATAACTAGCTATAACACGACTATAACATGTTATAACTAGCTATAACACGACTATAACATGTTATAACATGCTTTAACAGGACTATAACATGTTATAACATGACTATAACATGCTTTAACAGGACTATAACATGCTATAACAGGACTATAACATGTTATAACATGCTTTAACACGACTATAACATGTTATAACTAGCTATAACACGACTATAACATGTTATAACATGCTTTAACAGGACTATAACATGTTATAACATGCTTTAACAGGACTATAACATGTTATAACATGCTTTAACAGGACTATAACATGTTATAACATGCTTTAACACGACTATAACATGTTATAACTAGCTATAACACGACTATAACATGTTATAACTAGCTATAACACGACTATAACATGTTATAACTAGCTATAACACGACTATAACATGTTATAACATGCTTTAACAGGACTATAACATGTTATAACATGACTATAACATGCTTTAACAGGACTATAACATGCTATAACAGGACTATAACATGTTATAACATGCTTTAACACGACTATAACATGTTATAACTAGCTATAACACGACTATAACATGTTATAACATGCTTTAACAGGACTATAACATGTTATAACATGCTTTAACAGGACTATAACATGTTATAACATGCTTTAACAGGACTATAACATGTTATAACATGCTTTAACACGACTATAACATGTTATAACATGCTTTAACAGGACTATAACATGTTATAACATGCTTTAACAGGACTATAACATGTTATAACATGCTATAACAGGACTATAACATGTTATAACATGCTTTAACAGGACTATAACATGCTTTAACAGGACTATAACATGTTATAACATGCTTTAACAGGACTATAACATGCTTTAACAGGACTATAACATGTTATAACTAGCTATAACAGGACTATAACATGTTATAACATGCTTTAACAGGACTATAACATGCTTTAACAGGACTATAACATGTTATAACTAGCTATAACAGGACTATAACATGTTATAACATGCTTTAACAGGACTATAACATGTTATAACATGCTTTAACAGGACTATAACATGTTATAACATGCTTTAACAGGACTATAACATGTTATAACATGCTTTAACAGGACTATAACATGTTATAACTAGCTATAACAGGACTATAACATGTTATAACATGCTTTAACAGGACTATAACATGTTATAACTAGCTATAACAGGACTATAACATGCTTTAACAGGACTATAACATGCTTTAAAAGGACTATAACATGTTATAACATGCTTTAACAGGACTATAACATGCTTTAACAGGACTATAACATGTTATAACATGCTTTAACAGGACTATAACATGTTATAACATGACTATAACATGCTTTAACAGGACTATAACATGCTATAACGGGACGATAACATGCTATAACAGGAATATAACGGGACGATAACATGCTATAACAGGACTAACATGCTGTAACAGTACTATAACATGCTACAACAGGACTATAACATGCTGTAACAGGTCTATACCATGCTATAACAGGACTATAACATGCTTTAACAGGACTATAACATGTTATAACTAGCTATAACGGGACTATAACAGGACTATAACATGACTATAACATGCTTTAACAGGACTATAACATGCTATAACAGGACTATAACATGTTATAACATGCTTTAACACGACTATAACATGTTATAACTAGCTATAACACGACTATAACATGTTATAACATGCTTTAACAGGACTATAACATGTTATAACATGACTATAACATGCTTTAACAGGACTATAACATGCTATAACAGGACTATAACATGCTTTAACAGGACTATAACATGTTATAACATGCTTTAACAGGACTATAACATGTTATAACATGACTATAACATGCTTTAACAGGACTATAACATGCTATAACAGGACTATAACATGCTTTAACAGGACTATAACATGTTATAACATGCTTTAACAGGACTATAACATGTTATAACATGACTATAACATGCTTTAACAGGACTATAACATGCTATAACAGGACTATAACATGTTATAACATGCTTTAACACGACTATAACATGTTATAACTAGCTATAACACGACTATAACATGTTATAACATGCTTTAACAGGACTATAACATGTTATAACATGCTTTAACAGGACTATAACATGTTATAACATGCTTTAACAGGACTATAACATGTTATAACATGCTTTAACACGACTATAACATGTTATAACATGCTTTAACAGGACTATAACATGTTATAACATGCTTTAACAGGACTATAACATGTTATAACATGCTATAACAGGACTATAACATGTTATAACATGCTTTAACAGGACTATAACATGCTTTAACAGGACTATAACATGTTATAACTAGCTATAACAGGACTATAACATGTTATAACATGCTTTAACAGGACTATAACATGTTATAACATGCTTTAACAGGACTATAACATGCTTTAACAGGACTATAACATGTTATAACTAGCTATAACAGGACTATAACATGTTATAACATGCTTTAACAGGACTATAACATGCTTTAACAGGACTATAACATGTTATAACTAGCTATAACAGGACTATAACATGTTATAACATGCTTTAACAGGACTATAACATGTTATAACATGCTTTAACAGGACTATAACATGTTATAACATGCTTTAACAGGACTATAACATGTTATAACATGCTTTAACAGGACTATAACATGTTATAACTAGCTATAACAGGACTATAACATGTTATAACATGCTTTAACAGGACTATAACATGTTATAACTAGCTATAACAGGACTATAACATGCTTTAACAGGGCTTTAACAGGACTATAACATGCTTTAACAGGACTATAACATGTTATAACATGCTTTAACAGGACTATAACATGCTTTAACAGGACTATAACATGTTATAACATGCTTTAACAGGACTATAACATGTTATAACATGACTATAACATGCTTTAACAGGACTATAACATGCTATAACGGGACGATAACATGCTATAACAGGAATATAACGGGACGATAACATGCTATAACAGGACTAACATGCTGTAACAGTACTATAACATGCTACAACAGGACTATAACATGCTGTAACAGGTCTATACCATGCTATAACAGGACTATAACATGCTTTAACAGGACTATAACATGTTATAACTAGCTATAACGGGACTATAACAGGACTATAACAGGACTATAACAGGACTATAACATGTTATAACTAGCTATAACAGGACTATAACATGCTTTAACAGGACTATAACATGCTTTAACAGGACTATAACATGTTATAACAGGACTATAACAGGACTATAACTAGCTATAACAGGACTATAACATGCTTTAACAGGACTATAACATGCTTTAACAGGACTATAACATGCTATAACAGGACTATAACATGTTATAACTAGCTATAACAGGACTATACCATGCTTTAACAGGACTATAACATGCTTTAACAGGACTATAACATGCTACAACAGGACTATAACATGTTATAACAGGACTATAACGGGACTTATAACATGCTATAACAGTACTATAACATGCTGTAAAAGGACTATACCAGGAATATAACATGGCTTTGTGTGTGTGTGTACAGCTGCAGAACTCTCGTATGGTGATCCAGGAGAGGGACCGTGTCATCAGAGATCTGGAGGAGAAGGTGGCTTTCCTGGAGGCAGAGGTCAGTACCAACTAACCATGCCTGGGATTTGTAGTCTTTTGTTCACCAGCTACTGTAGCTCTGAACTGTATTCTTTTATGCCTGCAACACAAAGTATGGTTTGACTTCCTCCAACCTCTGACGCTACAGTTGAAGTCGGAAGTTTACATACACTTTAGTCAAATAGATTTAAAATCAGTTTTTCACAATTCCTGACATTTAATCCTAGTAAAAAGTCCCTGTTTTAGGTCAGTTAGGATCACCACTTTATTTTAAGAATGTGAAATATCAGAATAATAGTAGTAGAGATTTTTTTCAGCTTTTATTTCTTTCATCGCATTCCTTAGTCGTTCAGAAGTTTGCATACACTCAATTCATATTTGGTAGCATTGCCTTTAAATTGTTTAACTTAAGTCAAATGTTTCGGGTAGCCTTCCACAAGCTTCCTACAGTAATTTGGGTGAATTTTGTCCGATTTGTCCTGACAGAGCTGGTGTAACTCAGTCGAGTTTGTAGGCCTCCTTGCTCACACATGCTTTTTCAGTTCTGTCCACACATTTTCTAGGTCAGGGCTTTGTGATGGCCACTCCAATACCTTGGCTTTGTTGTCCTTAAGCCATTTTGCCACAACTTTGGAAGTATGCTTGGGGTCATTGTCCATTTGGAAGACCCATTTGCGACCAAGCTATAACTTCCTGACTGATGTCTTGAGATGTTGCTTCAATATATCCACAGAATTTTCCTGCCTCATGATGCCATCTATTTTGTGAAGTACACCAGTCCCTCCTGCAGCAAAGCACCCCCACAACATGATGCTGCCACCCTCGTGTCTGGATTTTTTTATGGCGGTTTTCAAGCAGTGGCTTCTTCCTTGCTGAGCAGCCTTTCAGGTTATGTCGATATAGGACTCGTTTTACTGTGGATATAGATACTTTTGTACCTGTTTCCTCCAGCATCTTCAAAGGTCCTTTGCTGATGTTCTGGGATTGATTTGCACTTTTCACACCAAAGTACGTTCATCTCTAGGAGACAGAACGCGTCTCCTTCCTGAGCGGTATGATGGCTGCGTGGTCCCATGGTGTTTATACTTGCGTACTATTGTTTGTACAGATGAACGTAGTACCTTCAGGCATTTGGAAATTGCTCCCAAGGATGAACCAGACTTGTGGAGGTCTACCATTTTTTTCTGAGGCCTTGGCTGATTTCTTTTGATTTTCCCATGATGTCAAGCAATGAGGCACTACGTTTGAAGGTAGGCCTTGAAATACATCCACAGGTACACCTCCAATTGACTCAAATTATGTTAATTAGCCTATCAGAAGCTTCTAAAGCCATGACATAATTTTCTGGAATTTTCCAAGCTGTTTAAAGGCACAGTCAACTTAGTGTATGTAAACTTCTGACCCACTGGAATTGAGACACAGTGAATTATAAATGAAATAATCTGTCTGTAAATAATTGTTGGAAACATTACCTGTGTCATGCACAAAGTAGATTGTGCATGACTTGCCAAAACTATAGTTTGTTAACAAGAAATTTGTGGAGTGGTTGAAAAATGAGTTTTAATGACTCCAACCTAAGTGTATGTAAACTTTAAACTGTGTGTGTGTGTGTGTGTGTGTGTGTGTGTGTGTGTGTGTGTGTGTGTGTGTGTGTGTGTGTGTGTGTGTGTGTGTGTGTGTGTGTTTAGAACCGGGAGATGCATGATCAGATGGACTACTTCCTGGGAGGTGAAAGGTCAAACTCGCACCTCTCATCAGACCGCCACGCCCAGATTGTCTACAGGTAATTTACATCCAGTAACACAGGCAAACACACACCCATCATAGACCTGTCAGATTGTCTACAGGTAATTTACATCCAGTAACACAGGCAGACACACACCCGTCATAGACCTGTCAGATTGTCTACAGGTAATTTACATCCAGTAACACAGGCAGACACACACCCGTCATAGACCTGTCAGATTGTCTACAGGTAATTCACATCCAGTAACACAGGCAGACACACACCCGTCATAGACCTGTCAGATTGTCTACAGGTAATTCACATCCAGTAACACAGGCAGACACACACCCGTCATAGACCTGTCAGATTGTCTACAGGTAATTTACATCCAGTAACACAGGCAAACACACACCCATCATAGACCTGTCAGATTGTCTACAGGTAATTTACATCCAGTAACACAGGCAGACACACACCCGTCATAGACCTGTCAGATTGTCTACAGGTAATTCACGTCCAGTAACACAGGCAGACACACACCCGTCATAGACCTGTCAGATTGTCTACAGGTAATTTAAATCCAGTAACACAGGCAGACACACACCTGTCATCAACTCACCACCCGCCTGACCTGTCATCAACTCACCACACACCTGACCTGTCATCAACTCACCACACACCTGACCTGTCATTAACTCCACACACCTGACCTGTCATCAACTCACCACACACCTGACCTGTCATCAACTCACCACACACCTGACCTGTCATCAACTCACCACACGCCTGACCTGTCATCAACTCACCACACGCCTGACCTGTCATCAACTCACCACACGCCTGACCTGTCATCAACTCACCACACGCCTGACCTGTCATCAACTCACCACACGCCTGACCTGTCATCAACTCACCACACGCCTGACCTGTCATCAACTCACCACACGCCTGACCTGTCATCAACTCACCACACGCCTGACCTGTCATCAACTCACCACACGCCTGACCTGTCATCAACTCACCACACGCCTGACCTGTCATCAACTCACCACACGCCTGACCTGTCATCAACTCACCACACGCCTGACCTGTCATCAACTCACCACACACCTGACCTTTCACCAACTCACCACACACCTGACCTGTCATCAACTCACCACACACCTGACCCCTCATTCCCCTGACTGACCAGAAACATCACCTGACCTCACACAGCCCTCCACACACACTTCTAACCCCTGCACATCCCCATAGTGTCCCTCAGCTGTTCACTAGTAATGTGTTCCCCAGAGTAAAACCTTGGCATCGATCTCATTTCTCTCTCCTCCACAGTAAGCCTTTGAAGCCCAGCAACTCGTCCAACAAGCCTCTTCCCTTCATCAAAATCATTGAGACCAAGTCCTGAACTGGTGAAAGCGAGGGAGAAGGGGCTAACCTAACGACACCAAACCTGCTAAGCTAAACAACAACGGACTGAAATAGACCACCACCACATTACTACCACACCAACATCACAGTGCACGTATGAAGTTTAAACTGAGGTGACCACAACATCACATCAACTGACCACCAGCTACGACCATCACCCATCCATGGCCACACTCCTTCGATAGGACACTATGCAGTGTGTGTGTGTGTGTCAGAGGAGGCTGGTGGGAGAAACTATAGGAGGAGTGGCTCATTGTCATGTCTGGAATGGTATATATGGAACAGTCAACTGTTCCCATATGTTTTCTGTGTTTCATACCGTTACATGTATTCCTCCTATAGCTCCTCCCACCAGCCTCCGTGTGTCTGTGTGTCTGTGTGTGTGTGTGTGTGTGTGTGTGTGTTTGTGTGTGTGTGTGTGGTTTTGGATTGTGTATGGACGTTGATGTAGATATACTTATAGAGTTGATTCTCAATAGAAGTCTATTTATTCATAGCAGACAGATTATTCTTTCTAACTCAGTGTCATAATCTATTGTCATCTGTTGAAGTCCGTCTGAAGGACTTTACTACTGACAGAGAGGACCAGAGACGGTGTGGTAGCACTGTGGTTAGTAAGGGTCTGATAACAGACCGAGTCTTTGGCCTCAGAGAGGAGGCAACCATGCCAGGCTGGGCCATAACAGAGAAATAAAATGGCTGATGAGTGAGAGGGGGATCGAAGAGAGAGGTGGGGGGTAAGAAATCTGTATTAAACTAATCAGAACACAACCAGTTTGTCATCTTTTTACCATGGCACCAAGGCAGGATAGAGTGAGTGTTATTATTGGAGAAGCAGAAACACATTAAGGATAGAGGATATAGTTTTCCATCAAACCCTTCTGTAACCCATTAACCTACTTCCTGTGTCTGTGGCCTGGAGTCCACTGTTAGAATCCTCTTTATTTGACACCTGAAAGAGAGGAAGACCATCTTTGACTTTTTGTAAATATACTTATATGGTCACGTAACGGCCACAGTGATGTGTCATGGTTTATACAAAGTTATGCAGGCCATGTTTGTTATTTTGTTCGTTGAGAAAGTGGGATGTTTGGTCTAGTATGTGTGGATTAGAATTCCCCTCACCAATACTGATGTCACTTTAAAGTCTAAAGGAGATGAAGATTCATTCTGACAAGTACTTACTAACCTTGTAAGAAGTTGACATTATCCACATTTTTGCATGCATTTCAGTTACCTGCTGTTTCATCCACCATCACCAGCTTTGTACATAACTATATTTATTTGTTTATGTGGTGTTCTTTGATGTCCCTGTAGTCTCACTCTGGGATTTGTTTGTTAGTTTTATCCTTCAGACAGGAATGTTTGGCCTGACACTTTAGTGTGTGACAATCATCTTTATGTATTTATGTGAAAATACAACTTTCATTTTAGGGAAAAAAATTTCACTAGACATGTTAGTGTGTGTTAACAACATATATACTTTGTGTTTTAGTTATTTTAATAAATATATGAAAATACTTGTTTTTTTCATGTTTTTTGAGGGGGTACTAGTGAGTCAAATATTCTCATTCACATTTCTATATTACATCTAAATGCATTATTATAATTTACTTATATATTATGTATCTCATGCATAGTGCAGTACTGTAGTTTATGCATAGTGCAGTACTGTAGTTTATGTATAGTGTACTACAGTAGTTTATGGATAGTGCAGCAGTACTGTAGTTTATGCATAGTGAATGTCTGCCCCCTGGTGGTGAGTCACATGATAGACCAACAAGTGCTGGGAGAAAAGGCAGATGTTCATGTTCCCCTTTTACAGTTGAAGGCTATTAAACAAATGAGCAACGTATAATGTTCTTGGGGGAGAAATGTAACCTACACCACTAGAATTGAGTTGTATCTCAAATGTCCATGAAAACAATGTGATAAGACATCACCATCAGTCAATAATCTCTGGTCCAGTGGTACCACTTTAATGGAATGGCAGCTGCAGTATGTATTACAATGCAGAGGATAGATCAGGGGAGTCCATTAAAACATAACGCAGCCTGTTCAGCACTATTATCAGGCCATAGTAATGGCTGGGATGGAATGGTATTAAACAAATCAAACACCTGATTTTTCGTGTTAGTTACCGTTCAGTTCTATCCATTATTGAGGCGTCCTCTCCTCACCAGCCTCCTCTGGTCCCAATCATACACACAACACACAACTCATTAGATTCAAACACACTTCTGAAGCTGTTCACATTTGATTGGAGGAACATTGCTACAATCATCCATAAATCTCTAGCCTGGTCCCACATCTGTAGGTGCTTTAGATAACTCCACTGACGATTCATATGAGCCTGGGTACCATACCAGTCTGTTTCTGCTGTAAGAGAGAGGGGATTGGTTAAAGCAGAAACTGACTGGAACCCAGGCTATATAGCCAACTCACACCTCATTTTGAACATATCAGACTGGAACCCAGACTTTATAGCCAACTCACACCTCATTGTGAATAGATCAGACTGGAACCCAGGCTATATAGCCAACTCACACCTCATTGTGAATATATCAGACTGGAACCCAGGCTATATAGCCAACTCACACCTCATTTTGAACATATCAGACTGGAACCCAGACTTTATAGCCAACTCACACCTCATTGTGAATAGATCAGACTGGAACCCAGGCTATATAGCCAACTCACACCTCATTGTGAATATATCAGACTGGAACCCAGGCTATATAGCCAACTCACACCTCATTGTGAATATATCAGACTGGAACACAGGCGTTACAGCCAACTCACACCTCATTATGAATAGATCAGACTGGAACACAGGCGTTATAGCCAACTCACACCTCATTGTGAATATATCAGACTGGAACACAGGCGTTATAGCCAACTCACACCTCATTGTGAATATATCAGACTGGAACACAGGCGTTATAGCCAACTCACACCTCATTGTGAATATATCAGACTGGAAACAGGCGTTACAGCCAACTCACACCTCATTATGAATAGATCAGACTGGAACACAGGCGTTATAGCCAACTCACACCTCATTGTGAATATATCAGACTGGAACACAGGCGTTATAGCCAACTCACACCTCATTGTGAATATATCAGACTGGAACACAGGCGTTATAGCCAACTCACACCTCATTATGAATAGATCAGACTGGAACCCAGGCGTTATAGCCAACTCACACCTCATTATGAATAGATCAGACTGGAACCCAGACTTTATAGCCAACTCACACCTCATTATGAATAGATCAGACTGGAACCCAGACTTTATAGCCAACTCACACCTCATTATGAATAGATCAGACTGGAACCCAGACTTTATAGCCAACTCACACCTCATTATGAATAGATCAGACTGGAAACAGGCGTTACAGCCAACTCACACCTCATTATGAATAGATCAGACTGGAACACAGGCGTTATAGCCAACTCACACCTCATTATGAATAGATCAGACTGGAACACAGGCGTTATAGCCAACTCACACCTCATTGTGAATATATCAGACTGGAACCCAGGCTATATAGCCAACTCACACCTCATTATGAATATATCAGACTGGAAACAGGCGTTATAGCCAACTCACACCTCATTATGAATATATCAGACTGGAAACAGGCGTTATAGCCAACTCACACCTCATTATGAATATATCAGACTGGAAACAGGCGTTATAGCCAACTCACACCTCATTATGAATAGATCAGACTGGAACACAGGCGTTATAGCCAACTCACACCTCATTATGAATAGATCAGACTGGAACACAGGCGTTATAGCCAACTCACACCTCATTATGAATAGATCAGACTGGAACACAGGCGTTATAGCCAACTCACACCTCATTGTGAATAGATCAGACTGGAACCCAGGCGTTATAGCCAACTCACACCTCATTGTGAATATATCAGACTGGAACACAGGCGTTATAGCCAACTCACACCTCATTATGAATAGATCAGACTGGAACACAGGCGTTATAGCCAACTCACACCTCATTATGAATAGATCAGACTGGAACACAGGCGTTATAGCCAACTCACACCTCATTATGAATAGATCAGACTGGAACACAGGCGTTATAGCCAACTCACACCTCATTATGAATAGATCAGACTGGAACACAGGCGTTATAGCCAACTCACACCTCATTATGAATAGATCAGACTGGAACACAGGCGTTATAGCCAACTCACACCTCATTATGAATAGATCAGACTGGAACACAGGCGTTATAGCCAACTCACACCTCATTATGAATAGATCAGACTGGAACACAGGCATTACAGCCAACTCACACCTCATTGTGAATATGTCAGACTGGAAACAGGCGTTATAGCCAACTCACACCTCATTATGAATAGATCAGACTGGAACACAGGCGTTATAGCCAACTCACACCTCATTATGAATAGATCAGACTGGAACACAGGCGTTATAGCCAACTCACACCTCATTGTGAATATATCAGACTGGAACACAGGCTTGATAGCCAACTCATTAAGAATATATTATGTTTTAGTATTCAACCATGCATACATACTAATTTTATTATTTAATTGTATTAAAATCATCCATTCAACAAAAAGGGCACTTAATAACATGAATGCTTTATTCTAAATAATTATCTTTAAAAATGGAATACAAAAAAATATTTCAGCAAAAAAAAACATTGTACAATATAAAAAGTATAATCACTTTTATGCAGCAAATAGACAACCGTCAGACTGTGTAACACTAGCCCTAAACCAGAGCAATTTATATGTAAATACATGGCTCTGCCCTAAACAAGTGCTGGCAACAGGACAATAATACTGGAAATGTCTAGCAGTAATACTGGAATAATCCATAGTTCTTCTGTCCTGTTCCAGCTCAACAGTAACTAACCGGATTCTACTAATCAGCTTGATTGGAGGTGTGTTAGTGCTAGGCGGGAACAAAAGCCTGCACAGCCTGTACTGTAGCTCTCCAGGGCCATTGTGAGGAACGCTGGTCTGCTATAACGTTAGTCCATCAATAGCTTAGTTAGCACTGAACACATTATAAACAAGTCTTACTCTAACACTGTGCATTAACGCAGCGTTTCCCAAACTCAGTCCTGGGGACCCCAAGAGATGTACATTTCAGGTTCTGCTCTAGGACGACACAGCTCATTCAAATAATCAAAGCTTGATGATTAGTTGCTTATTTGAGTCAGTTGTGTAGTGCTCGGGCAAAATCCAAAACGTGCACCACTTCGGGTCCCCAGGACCAAGTTTGGGAAACACTGCATTAATGCATTCTGCATAGACACTGCATGTCTCTTTTGCATGGCTCTACATGATGATCTACCTGCAAAGTCTGTGCAAAAGTTCACAACGATGTTTAAGGTCAGCTTAAATCTAGTGCCCTATTTATTATGTGAGATGCATGATAGATAGTAGGCAGTGTTTTTCCTCAGGACTAGTAAGGCAGCGTAATGTTACTGTCATTCCTATACTGCTGTGCTCCAGTCTTCCCAACTGTACCAAGTACCAACCCTACCAAGTCTCTTCTCTCTCTGCTGGCACTAACAAGCCTCTCACTAAACTAAATCACCAACCTCTTCTTTTACCACAGACCCCAGTATGTCACCTCCAGGAGCTCTACTTATCACTACCTTCATTTATTTTTATTTAACCAGGCAAGTCAGTTAAGAACAAATTATTATTTACAATGACGGTCTAGGACCAGTGGGTTAACTGCCTGTTCAGGGGCAGAACGACAGATTTTTTTCTCACTAGGCCATCTACTTTGTAAATAGAGAAGGAAAGTGAGTCCAGTAGTCGCAACAAAACAGATTTAAAGTGGTAGCAGAGGAGTTGTTGTAGTTTTCAGGTTGTTTTCTAGGGAGTTGCAGTTGTCAGAGGCAGCAAGTTGTCGTTTCTCAAGGTATGCTGTAGGGAATTGTAGTTTCTCGTGTTATGCCATAGGAGATTGTAGTTCTCAGAATGTGCTTTCCAAGGTGTTGTACTTGTCTTTAAAGTTCTTGAGTTCCAGGAAGTGTTTTGGTCGTTTGGTGCGTTGCCCAGCTGACGGCAGGTATGTGACCTGGGAGGGGGGAGAGGGGGGGGTGGGCTCTGGGGTACTGGTCAAGTCTTTAGCTGCTAACTGGTGATGCTGGTCCAGACTGGTGGAACTGGAGTGGCTCTTCACACTGGGGAGAGAAGAATAACTACTCGTGTCAAACTTGAAAAACCTTCATTAAAACACATGAGTAGTGCTTAGATAAATGGCAGTGTGTCTATACTCACACAGAGGACAGTTCGCTCAGGGCTTCCTTGTATTTGACAAACTCTGCTTCTCCAAACACCTTCAGACACAGAGAGACAGACAGGAATCACGCACTATAGACTAGAGGTCGACCGATTAATTGGAATGGGTGATTAATTAGGGCCGATTTCAAGTTTTCATAACAATCGGTAACAAATCGGTAATCATGGCCGATTACATTGCACTCCACGAGGAGACTGCGTGGCAGGCTGACTACCTATTACACGAGTGCAGCAAGGAGCCAAGGTAAGGTGCTAGCTAGCATTAAACTTATCTTATAAAAAAACAATCAATCTTAACATAATCACTAGTTAACTACACATGGTTGATGATATTACTAGTTTATCTAGCTTGTCCTGCGTTGCATATAATCGATGCGGTGCCTATTAATTTATCATTGAATCACAGCCTACTTCACCAAACGGGTGATTTAACAAGTGGATTCGCAAAAAAAGCACTGTCGTTTCACCAATGTGTACCTAACCATAAACATCAACGCCTTTCTTAAAATCAATACACAAGTATATATTTTTAAACCTGCATATTTAGTTAAAAGAAATTCATGTTAGCAGGCAATATTAAACTAGGGAAATTGTGTCACTTCTTGCGTTCATTGCACGCAGAGTCAGGGTATATCCAACCGTTTGGCCAGCCTGGCTCGTTGCGAACTAATTTGCCAGAATTTTACGTAATTATGACATAACATTTAAGGTTGTGCAATGTAACAGCAATATTTAGACTTATGGATGCCACCCGTTAGATAAAATACGGAATGGTTCCGTATTTCACTGAAAGAATAAATGTTTTATTTTCAAAATTATAGTTCCCGGATTTGACCATATTAATGACCTACGGCTCGTATTTATGTGTGTTATATTATAATTAAGTCTATGATTTGATATAGCAGTCTGACTGAGCGGTGGTAGGCACCAGCAGGCTCGTAAGCATTCATTCAAACAGCACTTTTGTGCGTTTTGTCAGCAGCTCTGCTGTTTATGACTTCAAGCCTATCAACTCCCGAGATTAGGCTGGTGTAACGATGTGAAATGGCTAGCTAGTTAGCTGGGTGCACGCTAATAGCGTTTCAAACGTCACTCGCTCTGAGACTTGGAGTAGTTCCCCTTGCTCTGCATGGGTAACGCTGCTTCGAGGGTGGCTGTTGTCTATGTGTTCCTGGTTCGAGCCCAGGTAGGAGCGAGGAGAGGGACGGAAGCTATACTGTTACACTGGCAATACTAAAGTGCCTATAAGAACATCCAATAGTCAAAGGTATATGAAATACAAATGGTATAGAGAGAAATAGTCCTATAATTCCTATAATAACCTCAACCTAAAACTTCTTACCTGGAAATATTGAAGACTCATGTTAAAAGGAACCGTCAGCTTTCATATGTTCTCATATCTGAACAAGGAACTTAAACGTTAGCTTTTTTACATGGCACATATTGCACTTTTAATGTTGTCTTCTCCAACACTTAGTTTTTGCATTATTTAAACCAAATTGAACATGTTTCATTATTTGAGGCTGAATTGATTTTATTGATGTATTATAATAAGTTAAAATAAAAGTGTTCATTCAGTATTTAAAAATTGGCTGATTAATCGGTATCGGCTTTTTTTTTTGGTCCTCCAATAATCGGTATCGTCATTGAAAAATCATAATCGGTCGACCTCTACTATAGACCACTCAGTAAGTGGCAGACACAATGTCATGTGGAGACACAGGCATGTTTCTCTCCCCCAGATAGAGACACACTGACCCCGGTGCCGTGGCGAGCGTTGTGGTAGCCCTCCAGCAGTGTGTCTATGAGGGAACTACGGCTGCTGCAGAACAGGGAATGGGAACTCCTCAGATCTAGAAGCCAGGCGCGGAATCTCCTCCCTGTCACAGCTGTGGGAGTCCCTCCCAACTCACTGAACGGAATATCTGACAGGAGATGAGAAGATATTTTATGATCAAATTGGAGTTCTGGATCTATAGGTCGAAGGCCACTGATTCATAAGGTAGTACAGTAGGTGAAGAGAATGTGCAGCATTATAAACTGGGTGGTTCGAGCCCTGCATGCTGATTGGCTGAAAGCCGTGGTATACCACAGGTATGACAAAACATGTATTTTTACTGTTCTAATTACATTGGAAACCAGTTTATAATAGCAACAGGGCACCTCGGGGGTTTGTGGTATATGGCCAATATACCACGGCTAAGGGTTGTATCTCCGCGTTGCGTCCATAGTTACTACATAATGCCCCAGCAGGGGGTGCTGTTGGACTCAGATGATGACAGTGAGATGTACAGGCCAGGGTGAAACAGCAGGAGAAGACTTACCAGAGTCTCGTATGGCATCTAGTGCCCTCATTCTGTACAGGTAGTCATAGCAACCTGAAAAACACACACATAGATCATATTTTTTAGTTCACAGAGGGCTACTGTAGCTGTAGATTGAGTAGAAAAGATATCTACATGATGTGTGTGTTCTCTCACCGCCACTCTGTAGTCTGTCGTCCTGTTCAGACAGCAGGCGTGGCTCAAAGCGGATCTCCTGAACCTTGGACAGACCAGAGTCTATATCCTGTCTCAGCTCCTAAAGGACACAGGAAGTAGAGAAAATTGTATAGAAAAATCATGTTAAAAATAAGTCAGACTGAGTGTGTGTGTGTGTGTGTGTGTCTTACCTTTGGAGCGTTGTGGCCCAGGGGTACATGTGGTCCTCTACGAGACTTCATGGCAAAGCGCATTATCTGCCTCTTCACAAAGATGAACAGCAGCACAAACACCTGGAGACACAGACCTCTGTACATTAGAGACATCAACCTATCCAGAGGAGTATGTCCTAGAAGAGACATCAACCTATCCAGAGGAGTATGTCCTAGAAGAGACATCAACCTATCCAGAGGAGTATGTCCTAGAAGAGACATCAACCTATCCAGAGGAGTATGTCCTAGAAGAGACATCAACCTATCCAGAGGAGTATGTCCTAGAAGAGACATCAACCTATCCAGAGGAGTATGTCCTAGAAGAGACATCAACCTATCCAGAGGAGTATGTCCTAGAAGAGACATCAACCTATCCAGAGGAGTATGTCCTAGAAGAGACATCAACCTATCCAGAGGAGTATGTCCTAGAAGAGACATCAACCTATCCAGAGGAGTATGTCCTAGAAGAGACATCAACCTATCCAGAGGAGTATGTCCTAGAAGAGACATCAACCTATCCAGAGGAGTATGTCCTAGAAGAGACATCAACCTATCCAGAGGAGTATGTCCTAGAAGAGACATCAACCTATCCAGAGGAGTATGTCCTAGAAGAGACATCAACCTATCCAGAGGAGTATGTCCTAGAAGAGACATCAACCTATCCAGAGGAGTATGTCCTAGAAGAGACATCAACCTATCCAGAGGAGTATGTCCTAGAAGAGACATCAACCTATCCAGAGGAGTATGTCCTAGAAGAGACATCAACCTATCCAGAGGAGTATGTCCTAGAAGAGACATCAACCTATCCAGAGGAGTATGTCCTAGAAGAGACATCAACCTATCCAGAGGAGTATGTCCTAGAAGAGACATCAACCTATCCAGAGGAGTATGTCCTAGAAGAGACATCAACCTATCCAGAGGAGTATGTCCTAGAAGAGACATCAACCTATCCAGAGGAGTATGTCCTAGAAGAGACATCAACCTATCCAGAGGAGTATGTCCTAGAAGAGACATCAACCTATCCAGAGGAGTATGTCCTAGAAGAGACATCAACCTATCCAGAGGAGTATGTCCTAGAAGAGACATCAACCTATCCAGAGGAGTATGTCCTAGAAGAGACATCAACCTATCCAGAGGAGTATGTCCTAGAAGAGACATCAACCTATCCAGAGGAGTATGTCCTAGAAGAGACATCAACCTATCCAGAGGAGTATGTCCTAGAAGAGACATCAACCTATCCAGAGGAGTATGTCCTAGAAGAGACATCAACCTATCCAGAGGAGTATGTCCTAGAAGAGACATCAACCTATCCAGAGGAGTATGTCCTAGAAGAGACATCAACCTATCCAGAGGAGTATGTCCTAGAAGAGACATCAACCTATCCAGAGGAGTATGTCCTAGAAGAGACATCAACCTATCCAGAGGAGTATGTCCTGGAAGAGACATCAACCTATCCAGAGGAGTATGTTCTAGAATGTTCTACAATATAGAATTTGGCAAGCAAGATATACACTGAACAAAAATATAAATGCAACATGTAAAGTGTTGGTCCCATGTTTCATGAGCTGAAATAAAAGACCACAGAAATAATTGTGTACAAATTTGTTTACAACCCTGTTAGTGAGCATTTCTTCTTTGCCAATACAATCCATCCACCTGACAGGTGTGGCATATCAAGAAGCTGATTAAACAGCAGGAGCATTACACAGTTGCACCTTGTGCTGGGGGCAATAAAAGGCCACTAAAATGTGCCATTTTGTCACAACACAATGCCACAGGTGTCTCAAGTTGAGGGAGCGTGAAATTGGCATGCTGACTGCAGGATTCTCCACCAGAGCTGTTGCCAGATAATGTAATGCTCATTTCTCTATCATGAGCCACTTCCAACATCGCTTTAGAGAATTTGGCAGTAAGTCCAACCGGCCTCACAACCGCAGACTACCTGTAAGGCGTTGTGTGGGCCAGCGGTTTGCTTATGTCAGTGTTGTGAATAGACTGCCCCATGGTGGCGTTGGGGTTATGGTATGAGCAGGCATCATTTAAAAAAATAACATGTTTTACTTATTTAACTAGGCAAGTCAGTTAAGAACAACTTCTTATTTACAACGACGGCCTGGGATCAGTGGGTTAACTGCCTTGTTCAGGTGCAGAACAACAGATTTTTACCTTGTCAACTCGGGGATTCGATCTAGCAACCTTTCGGTTACTGGCCCAACGTTCTAACCACGGACAATGAACACAATTGCATTATATTGAATGCACAGAGATACCATGACAAGATCCTGAGGCCCATTGTTGTGTCATTCACCCACCACCATGACCTCATGTTTCAGCATGAGTACCATGTCGCAAGGATCTGTACACAAATCCTGGAGGCTAAACATGTCCCAGTTCTTCCATGGCCTCTGCATACTCACCAGACATGTCACCATGTTTGGATGCTCTGGATCGATGTGTACGATAATGTGTTTCAGTTCCCGTCAATATACTGCAACTTCGTTCAGCCATTGAAGTGAAGTGGGACAACATTCCAAAGGCCACAATCAACAGTGTCGCTCTGCATGAGGCATGAGGTGGTCACATCAGATACTGACTGGTTTTCTGATCCACGCCACTACATATTTTAAAAGGTATTTGTAACCAACAGATGTATCTGTATTCCAAGTCATGTGAAATCCATAGATTAGGCCCTATTGAATGTATTTAAATTGACCAATTTCCATATATGAACTGGAACTCAGTCAAATCTTTGAAATGCTTGCATTTATATTTTTGTTCAGCATACACTGACACAGCTTGCATGTACTGTAACAGGGTGGAGGGGCCTCCATAAAGTCAACTACAGTAATCATATGATTTGTAACTGTCATCTTATTGGTCCCTTTGAATGATTGTTTTATGATTAGTTGCAGGTGATTACACAGTTGCACCATCTCTATCTAGAGAATGCACTTCCACTTGGGGGTGTATTCATTAGTCGGATTCCGTTGCAAAACGTTTTGAACCTAAAATCTCACGTAAACCCTGTCCACAATAGATACATTCTTACTTCACCCAAATTACAAAATTACATTTTGGTGTCAATACCCTGTAAGCAGTCTATGGTATGACCGAAATCAATGCTTTAATTAAGTTTCCCTGGCACTGTTTGCAAATTCATTAGTGACACAAATCCCATTTAGCATGTTCAAATCATCTATAAGTGACTTTGATGAGCTTCAGAACCATTTTGAGATACTTTCGGATGATTTGGACGTGATGCGCAAAAAAATGCTAACATCGGTCCCATTGAATGGGGTATGTGCCACAAATGCTAAAAGATTAGCATTTGGAAACAAAACCAAAGCAAGGGAAATAAAACCAAGGCGTGGATTGCTGTCATACCTTACAGTGTGAGGAAACCAACGTGTCATTTTGTGATTTGGGTGAAGTATCCCTTTAATAAAAGTTAGCTATATTTTACTGTGTTGTGTGCTTTCAGTACTACAAGTGCCCAGTTCGTCTTCATTGCCTGCCATATAACCTGTTTATTGTTACACCTTGATTGACACTTCTGCTGTGTTGCCTGTCTCTATACTGTAGCTAGCAAGCTAATTCCATTACACAGGAGTCCTGAGAAACGCAACAGCTCGCTCGTTTTGTCAAGCATTCTTTATATTAAGGAAAAACACGAGAATACATTCATTTAAGACTTACCAGACTTCCGTAGGCCATAACAAGCACTACGTTGACGCTGGAGAGAGGAGAATCGGACCTCATGTTGAAAGTCTTCGTCAAATGCTAAACTAGCGTAGAATCAACAGAACTCACTCATAGTTCCTTTCAGAATGTACACGAGTGTAACATGAATTAATTATCAAATGTCGGTTAATCCATTGGAAAATCTGTAACAACGAAGCGTTGACACTTCCCTGTTGTTGATATCGTTTGTTGACATCCGGGATTGTCACGTGTACATGGGTGGAAACAGAAACTCTCCTCATCCATTACCAATGTGTAGCACCCATCTGATTTCTCTGACTCAACCGTGTTTCCCCTATTGATTATTGCTTGGCTGGGTGGCAAATCTCTCAAAGCAAAACCCCCGGGCCTCTGACACCAAAGCATTACATTTACAGCTAA
The DNA here is from genome assembly GCF_023373465.1 of Oncorhynchus keta. Classification (NCBI taxonomy): domain Eukaryota; kingdom Metazoa; phylum Chordata; class Actinopteri; order Salmoniformes; family Salmonidae; genus Oncorhynchus; species Oncorhynchus keta. Next base: position 80,679,125 of record NC_068454.1, read on the forward strand.
TGCTTTTGGGAAGTGGTCAACAGAGATGGTGCCTAGTCTATACAATGCCCAATACAAACATTGAACTGTCAAGCAAGCAAAGCATTTATCTTAATTGGCATCTCCTGAAACTGAACTCTTTCTGCATAAATGTATTTTTCTCTTTTTTGTTTTTCTGTGATATATATATATACACTGCTCAAAAAAAATAAAGGGAACACTAAAATAACACATCCTAGATCTGAGTGAATGAAATATTCTTATTAAATACTTTTTTCTTTACATAATTGAATGTGCTGACAACAAAATCACATAAAAATGATCAATGGAAATCAAATTCATCAACCCATGGAGGTCTGGATTTGGAGTCACACTCAAAATTAAAGTGGAAAACCACACTACAGGCTGATCCAACTGATGTAATGTCCTTAAAACAAGTCCAAATGAGGCTCAGTAGTGTGTGTGGCCTCCACGTGCCTGTATGACCTCCCTACAATGCCTGGGCAAGCTCCTGATGAGGTGGCGGATGGTCTCCTGAGGGATCTCCTCCCAGACCTGGACTAAGGCATCCGCCAACTCCTGGACAGTCTGTGGTGCAACGTGGCGTTGGTGGATGGAGCGAGACATGATATCCCAGATGTGCTCAATTGGATTCAGGTCTGGGGAACGGGCGGGCCAGTCCATAGCATCAATGCCTTCCTCTTGCAGGAACTGCTGACACACTCCAGCCACATGAGGTCGAGCAGTGTCTTGCATTAGGAGGAACACAGGGCAAACCGCACCAGCATATGGTCTCACAAGGGGTCTGAGGATCTCATCTCGGTACCTAATGGCAGTCAGGCTACCTCTGGCAAGCACATGAAGGCCTGTGCGGCAAAGAAATGCCACCCCACACCATGACTGACATGACTGAGGATGTTGCAGGCAGCAGAACGTTCTCCACAGCGTCTCCAGACTCTGTCACGTCTGTCACATGTGCTCAGTGTGAACCTGCTTTCATCTGTGAAGAGCACAGGGCGCCAGTGGCGAATTTGCCAATCTTGGTGTTCTCTGGCAAATGCCAAACGTCCTGCACGGTGTTGGGCTGTAAGCACAACCCCCACCTGTGGACGTCGGGCCCTCATACCACCCTCATGGAGTCTGTTTCTGACCGTTTGAGCAGACACATGCACATTTGTGGCCTGCTGGAGGTTATTTTGCAGGGCTCTGGCAGTGCTCCTCCTGCTCCTCCTTGCACAAAGGCGGAGGTAGCGGTCCTGCTGCTGGGTTGTTGCCCTCCTACGGCCTCCTCCACGTCTCCTGATGTACTGACCTGTCTCCGGATAGCGCCTCCATGCTCTGGACACTACGCTGACAGACACAGCAAACCTTCTTGCCACAGCTCGCATTGATGTTCCATCCTGGATGAGCTACACTACCTGAGCCACTTGTGTGGGTTGTAGACTCCGTCTCATGCTACCACTAGAGTGAAAGAACCGCCAGCATTCAAAAGTGACCAAAACATCAGCCAGGAAGCATAGGAACTGAGCTAAATGGCATATATATTTCATATATATAGAAGTGGCCTGTGGTCACCACCTGCAGAACCACTCCTTTATTGGGGGTGTCTTGCTAATTGCCTATAATTTCCACCTGTTGTCTATTCCATTTGCACAACAGCATGTGAAATGTATTGTCAATCAGTGTTGCTTCCTAAGTGGACAGTTTGATTTCACAGAAGTGTGATTGACTTGGAGTTACATTGTGTTGTTTAAGTGTTCCCTTTATTTTTTTGAGCAGTGTATATATATATATATATATATATATATATATATATATATATATAGGTGACAAGTAAGTTTGCCTATGTGTTGTCATTGCATGGACTTTGGACATTCATGATATAGATATAGGCTAATGCCACCATTCCATAGTCCATGATATCTTGGGGAGACTTTGAGTTTGGCTCATTTGGCTGATACTGTATCTGCACACAGCCACGAGCCATCTGTCTGTACACTGTGACAGTCTAGTCATCTATAACCCAAACCACTACCCTGCTTCCGTTATGCTACTGGCTGACTGCCCCTGGCTGACTGCCCCTGGCTGACTGCTACTGGCTAACTGCTACTGGCTGACTGCTACTGGCTAACTGCTACTGGCTGACTGTCTGTTACTGGTGGATTTAAGGGGTGATGGCTGTAACTTGTTGCTTCACTAGAGATTGTACAAACACATGTAAGTACTGTACCTTTCTTATTACAGATTATACAGAAATGTTACAATGTAATGTTACATCTTCCGAATACAACAGGTACCGTGAAATACAACACCTTACCGTGAAATACAACACCTTACCGTGAAATACAACACCTTACCGTGAAATACAACACCTTACCGTGAAATACAACACCTTACCGTGAAATACAACACCTTACCGTGAAATACAACAGGTACCGTGAAATACAACACCTTACCGTGAAATACAACAGGTACCGTGAAATACAACACCTTACCGTGAAATACAATAGGTACCGTGAAATACAACACTTTACCGTGAAATACAACACCTTACCGTGAAATACAACACCTTACCGTGAAATACAACACCTTACCGTGAAATACAACAGGTACCGTGAAATACAACACCTTACCGTGAAATACAACAGGTACCGTGAAATACAACACCTTACCGTGAAATGCTTACCTTCAAGCCCTTAACCAACAATTCAGATTTTTAAGTAAGCAAGAAAATATTTGATATATATATATATATATATATATATATATATATAATTTTTTATTTTTAAGTAGCACAATAAAATAACAACGAGACTATATACAGGGGGTGCCAGTACTGAGTCAATGTGCGAGGGTACAGGTAAGTCGAGGTAATTGAGGAAACATGTACATGTAGGTAGGGGTAAAGTGACTGCATAGATACTAACAGCAAGCAGCAGCAGCCTAAAAAAGGGGGTCAATAAAAATAGTCTGGGAAGCCATTTGATTTACAGTTTAGCGCTTGTAACGCCAGGGTAGTGGGTTCGATTCCCGGGACCACCCATACGTAGAATGTATGCACACATGACTGTAAGTCGCTTTGGATAAAAGCGTCTGCTAAATGGCATATATATGTTTAGCAGAGTCTCATGGCTTGTTTAGCAGTTTCATGGCTTGTTTAGCAGTCTCATGGCTTGTTTAGCAGAGTCTCATGGCTTGTTTAGCAGAGTCTCATGGCTTGTTTAGCAGTCTCATGGCTTGTTTAGCAGTCTCATGGCTTGTTTAGCAGTCTCATGGCTTGTTTAGCAGTCTCATGGCTTGTTTAGCAGTCTCATGGCTTGTTTAGCAGAGTCGCATGGCTTGTTTAGCAGAGTCTCATGGCTTGTTTAGCAGTCTCATGGCTTGTTTGGCAGTCTCATGGCTTGTTTAGCAGAGTCTCATGGCTTGTTTAGCAGTCTCATGGCTTGTTTAGCAGTCTCATGGCTTGTTTAGCAGAGTCTCATGGCTTGTTTAGCAGAGTCTCATGGCTTGTTTAGCAGTCTCATGGCTTGTTTAGCAGTCTCATGGCTTGTTTAGCAGTCTCATGGCTTGTTTAGCAGTCTCATGGCTTGCTTAGCAGTCTCATGGCTTGTTTAGCAGAGTCTCGTGGCTTGTTTAGCAGAGTCTCATGGCTTGTTTAGCAGAGTCTCATGGCTTGTTTAGCAGTCTCATGGCTTGTTTAGCAGTCTCATGGCTTGTTTAGCAGTCTCATGGCTTGCTTAGCAGTCTCATGGCTTGTTTAGCAGAGTCTCATGGCTTGTTTAGCAGTCTCATGGCTTGTTTAGCAGTCTCATGGCTTGTTTAGCAGTCTCATGGCTTGCTTAGCAGTCTCATGGCTTGTTTAGCAGAGTCTCATGGCTTGTTTAGCAGAGTCTCATGGCTTGTTTAGCAGAGTCTCATGGCTTGTTTAGCAGTCTCATGGCTTGTTTAGCAGTCTCATGGCTTGTTTAGCAGTCTCATGGCTTGCTTAGCAGTCTCATGGCTTGTTTAGCAGAGTCTCGTGGCTTGTTTAGCAGAGTTTCATGGCTTGTTTAGCAGTCTCATGGCTTGTTTAGCAGTCTCCTGGCTTGTTTAGCAGTCTCATGGCTTGTTTAGCAGTCTCATGGCTTGTTTAGCAGTCTCATGGCTTGTTTAGCAGTCTCATGGCTTGTTTAGCAGAGTCTCATGGCTTGTTTAGCAGTCTCATGGCTTGTTTAGCAGTCTCGTGGCTTGTTTAGCAGAGTCTCATGGCTTGTTTAGCAGTCTCATGGCTTGTTTAGCAGTCTCATGGCTTGTTTAGCAGAGTCTCATGGCTTGTTTAGCAGTCTCATGGCTTGTTTAGCAGAGTCTCATGGCTTGTTTAGCAGTCTCATGGCTTGTTTAGCAGTCTCATGGCTTGTTTAGCAGAGTCTCATGGCTTGTTTAGCAGTCTCATGGCTTGTTTAGCAGTCTCATGGCTTGTTTAGCAGTCTCATGGCTTGTTTAGCAGAGTCACATGGCTTGTTTAGCAGTCTCATGGCTTGTTTAGCAGTCTCATGGCTTGTTTAGCAGAGTCTCATGGCTTGTTTAGCAGTCTCATGGCTTGTTTAGCAGTCTCATGGCTTGTTTAGCAGTCTCATGGCTTGGGGGTAGAAGCTGTTATTAAGGAGACTTTTGGTCTTTGACATGATGATTTACTGTTTAGCAGTCTCATGGCTTGGGGGTAGAAGCTGTTATTAAGGAGACTTTTGGTCTTTGACATGATGATTTACTGTTTAGCAGTCTCATGGCTTGGGGGTAGAAGCTGTTATTAAGGAGACTTTTGGTCTTTGACATGATGATTTACTGTTTAGCAGTCTCATGGCTTGGGGGTAGAAGCTGTTATTAAGGAGACTTTTGGTCTTTGACATGATGCTCCAGTACCACTTGCCATGCGGTAGCAGAGAGAACAGTCTATGACTTCGGTGGTTATAGTCTTCCTCCTACACTGTCTGGTATATTTTTTTACTTAAATAGGCAAGTCAGTTAATAAGAACAAATTCTTATTTTACAATGACGCCCTACCCCGGCCAAACTCTCCCCTAACCTAATAGTGCACCCTATGGGACTCCCGATCACAGCCGGTTGTGATACAGCCCAGGATCGAACCAGGGTCTGTAGTGACGCCTCTAACACTGAGATGCAGTGCCTTAGACCGCTGCGCCACTTGGGAGCCTACTGCTGGATGGCAGAGAGATTAGCCCCAGTGATGTACTGGGCCGTAAGCACTACCCTCTGTAGAGCCTTGCGGTTGGATGCCGAGCAGTTGCCATACCAAGCGGTGATGCAACTAGTCTGGATGCTCTCGATGGTGCAGCTGTAGAACTTTTTGAGGATCTGAGGACTCATGCCAAATCATATGTCTCCTGAACATACGAGTGAATTAGTGAGCGAGCCGGTGACTGAGTGAGTGAATGAATGACTGAGTGAGACAGTGGCTGAGTGAGACAGGGGCTGAGTGAGACAGTGGCTGAGTGAGACAGTGGCTGATTGAGACAATGACTGAGTGAGACAGTGACTGAGTGAGACAGTGACTGAGTGAGACAAGGGCTGAGTGAGACAGTGGCTGAGTGAGACAGTGGCTGATTGAGTGAATGTCTGCTCGCCCGCCTGCCTCTGTTTGTGTCTTATTATATTCCCATACTGTATAAACCAGTGTGGTTGTTTAGCTGCCCTCTCAGACCACATTCTGCTACTGAGAATAAACCATGCTGCCTTCACAGCCTTGGCAGTCTGAAACATCTAGAGGAAACCGAGGAATACTGCTAATGAGACAGTGGTCATGAAGGAGGAATACTGCTAATGAGATAGTGGTCATGAAGGAGGAATACTGCTAACGAGATAGTGGTCATGAAGGAGGAATACTGCTAACGAGATAGTGGTCATGAAGGAGGAATACTGCTAACGAGATAGTGGTCATGAAGGAGGAATACTGCTAACGGGACAGTGGTCATGAAGGAGGAATACTGCTAACGAGATAGTGGTCATGAAGGAGGAATACTGCTAACGAGACAGTGGTCATGAAGGAGGAATACTGCTAACGAGATAGTGGTCATGAAGGAGGAATACTGCTGACGAGACAGTGGTCATGAAGGAGGAATATTGCTAACGAGACGGTGGTCATGAAGGAGGAATACTGCTGACGAGACAGTGGTCATGAAGAAGGAATACTGCTGACGAGACAGTGTTCATGAAGGAGGAATACTGCTGACGAGATAGTGGTCATGAAGGAGGAATATTGCTAACGAGATAGTGGTCATGAAGGAGGAATATTGCTAACGAGACGGTGGTCATGAAGGAGGAATACTGCTGATGAGACAGTGTTCATGAAGGAGGAATACTGCTGACGAGATAGTGGTCATGAAGGAGGAATATTGCTAACGAGACGGTGGTCATGAAGGAGGAATACTGCTGACGAGACAGTGTTCATGAAGGAGGAATACTGCTGACGAGATAGTGGTCACGAAGGAGGAATACTGCTAACGAGACAGTGGTCATGAAGGAGGAATACTGCTAACGAGATAGTGGTCATGAAGGAGGAATACTGCTGACGAGACAGTGTTCATGAAGGAGGAATACTGCTGACGAGATAGTGGTCATGAAGGAGGAATACTGCTGACGAGACAGTGGTCATGAAGGAGGAATACTGCTAACGAGACAGTGGTCATAAAGGAAAGGAGACAAGGAAAGGATGCTGTTAGGAACACAGCACATTGTATATGTAAATGAAGGTGTGATACTGATGTCTCTACCGGTGGTGTGACGCTTCTTTGTTCCCTCAGGAAGGAAGTCTCCCAGCTCACGCTTCAGACGACAGAGCGGAACTGCTACAAGTCTGAGGTAGATGTTTTTTAAGTCATTTTCAACCTTTTCATGTATTTCTTATAATGCAGATATTGTCCTGTCTAGATCTTCCCTGTTTGAGGGCATCAACATGACATTTAACACACTGACAGATATATAATCAATATGTGGGAGTACCTTTAGACCTATTGACCTGTGCTATTGATAAGTTGATGTTGTTTATCTCAGTCAGAGCCCTGAACTGGCCAACCCTCACATTGCCCCAATAACCCTGTCCCTTCTTCCTCTGGCTGTGGTGATGTCACAGCAGGAGACAGAGAGATTGATTTTGATATGGCTGTTTGGTGTGTGTGGGTGGGTGGGTGGGTGTGTGTGTTGTACAGCGTCACATCTCATGTAGTGTAGTTGTAAATCTACTGACTGACTTCAGGGTCAACTGATCAATACAAAATGGCAGCATGTGTTTGTACTGTATGTGTGTGTGGAAGGGGATGATACATATGCATGTGTACATACAGTATAAGTGTGTGTGCGTGGTCAGAAGGTGACACACTGAGCGAGTCTGGAATGCTGTCCTGTGAGCAAGAAGGAAGGAGGGAGTAACAATGGAAAGGGGAGGAGAGAGAGGGGGGTAAACCAGTGGGGTAGGTTTGTGTTACTGTATAGATACATAATGCAAAGATGACAGAGAAGACACAGAGAGAGGGAGCTGGGAGAGGGAGCTGGGAGGAGGATGAGGATGATGGTAACAGTACTCTCTCCCACTACTACCCCAAAACACAGCTTCTGATTGGATCAGCTTGGACTCCTAAGTTTCTCTGAGGGTAAGGTGTGTTTCTGTGTCTTTGTTTAATTTGCCTTTAGAGTGAATGGGGCCATGTTGTTACCAACGGATACGCAGGTGGGAGGCTTTGTGAGCTGGGAGAACAGGTGTTTCTGTAAACTGACATGGGGACTTACCTGAGTCAAAAAAAGAACTGGTACACAGATAGAAAACCACACATTACCATCTTAATGGAATTAATACACTCATGGATTTAGTCTTCTTGTTGATAGATGTTATTTATTCATGTTTGTGATCTTCAAACTTACTGATATTATGATGAAGCTTAGTTGTACTGTGATGTTTTCAGCTGTTTGCTTTTGGCTAGGTTGGTGACAGTTATTCTGTTCACTGATATGACAGCAGTCTGCACCCATTAGACAGTTAGCTTTGCATAACACCCCAGAGATGAAATATTTGACAGTGGGAGGTTATATGTCAATCTGTAGGTGAATGACTGGATAACAAGTCAAGAACCCATAACTGAAGGGATGCTTCACTCTAACGTTCACTGGTTGTGAGTACTGTAGTAGATAGTGAGTAAACTATCTTATACTGAGTAGGATATCTTGGAGAAATAAAGGTGCTATCTAGAACCAAAAAGGGTTGTCCACATAGGAAAACCTTTGGATAACACTTTTTTGTTCCAGGTAGACTGTTTTTGGTTCCAGGTATAAACCTTTTGGGTTCCATGTAGAACCCTCTGTAACCCTTTCTACAGAGGGTTCTACATGGAACCCAAAAGGTTTATACCTGGAACCAAAAACAGTCTACCTGGAACAAAAAAGTGTTATCCTATGGGGACAGCTGAAGAACCCTTTTGGAACCCTTTTTCTAAGAGTGTAGTGAGTATAGTATCTTGTACTGAGAGTATAGTATCTTGTACTGAGAGTATAGTATATTGTACTGAGAGTATAGTATCGTGTACTGAGAGTATAGTATCGTGTACTGAGAGTATAGTATCTTGTACTGAGAGTATAGTATCTTGTACTGAGAATATAGTATCTTGTACTGAGAGTATAGTATCTTGTACTGAGAGTATAGTATCTTGTACTGAGAGTATAGTATCTTGTACTGAGAGTATAGTATCTTGTACTGAGAGTATAGTATCTTGTACTGAGAGTATAGTATCTTGTACTGAGAGTATAGTATCTTGTACTGAGAGTATAGTATCGTGTACTGAGAATATAGTATCTTGTGCTGAGAGTATGGTATCTTGTGCTGAGAGTATAGTATCTTGTACTGAGAGTATAGTATCTTGTACTGAGAGTATAGTATCTTGTACTGAGAGTATAGTATCTTGTACTGAGAGTATAGTATCGTGTACTGAGAGTATAGTATCTTGTACTGAGAGTATAGTATCGTGTACTGAGAGTATAGTATCGTGTACTGAGAGTATAGTATCTTGTACTGAGAGTATAGTATCGTGTACTGAGAGTATAGTATCTTGTACTGAGAGTATAGTATCTTGTACTGAGAGTATAGTATCTTGTACTGAGAGTATAGTATATTGTACGGAGAGTATAGTATCTTGTACTGAGAGTAGGGTATCTTATACTGAGAGTAGGGTACCTTGTACTGAGAGTATAGTATCTTGTACTGAGAGTATAGTACCTTGTACTGAGAGTATAGTACCTTGTACTGAGAGTAGGGTATCTTGTACTAAGAGTATGGTATTTTGTGCGGAGAGTAGGGTATCTTGTACTGAGAATATAGTATCTTGTACTGAGAATATAGTATCTTGTGCTGAGAGTATGGTATCTTGTGCTGAGAGTATAGTATCTTGTACTGAGAGTATAGTATCTTGTACTGAGAGTAGGGTATCTTGTACTGAGAGTATGGTATCTTGTGCTGAGAGTAGGGTATCTTGTGCTGAGAGTAGGGTATATTGTACTGAGAGTATAGTATCTTGTACTGAGAGTATAGTATCTTGTACTGAGAGTATAGTATATTGTACGGAGAGTATAGTATCTTGTACTGAGAGTATAGTATCGTGTACTGAGAGTATAGTATCTTGTACTGAGAGTATAGTATCTTGTACTGAGAGTATAGTATCTTGTACTGAGAGTATAGTATCTTGTACTGAGAGTATAGTATCGTGTACTGAGAGTATAGTATCTTGTACTGAGAGTATAGTATATTGTACTGAGAGTATAGTATCTTGTACTGAGAGTATAGTATCTTGTACTGAGAGTATAGTATCTTGTACTGAGAGTATAGTATCTTGTACTGAGAGTATAGTATCTTGTACTGAGAGTATAGTATATTGTACGGAGAGTATAGTATCTTGTACTGAGAGTAGGGTATCGTGTACTGAGAGTATAGTATCTTGTACTGAGAGTATAGTATATTGTACGGAGAGTATAGTATCTTGTACTGAGAGTATAGTATATTGTACGGAGAGTATAGTATCTTGTACTGAGAGTAGGGTATCTTATACTGAGAGTAGGGTACCTTGTACTGAGAGTATAGTATCTTGTACTGAGAGTATAGTACCTTGTACTGAGAGTATAGTACCTTGTACTGAGAGTAGGGTATCTTGTACTAAGAGTATGGTATTTTGTGCGGAGAGTAGGGTATCTTGTACTGAGAGTATAGTATCTTGTACTGAGAATATAGTATCTTGTGCTGAGAGTATGGTATCTTGTGCTGAGAGTATAGTATCTTGTACTGAGAGTATAGTATCTTGTACTGAGAGTATAGTATCTTGTACTGAGAGTAGGGTATCTTGTACTGAGAGTATGGTATCTTGTGCTGAGAGTAGGGTATCTTGTGCTGAGAGTAGGGTATATTGTACTGAGAGTATAGTATCTTGTACTGAGAGTATAGTATCTTGTACTGAGAGTATAGTATATTGTACGGAGAGTATAGTATCTTGTACTGAGAGTATAGTATCGTGTACTGAGAGTATAGTATCTTGTACTGAGAGTATAGTATCTTGTACTGAGAGTATAGTATCTTGTACTGAGAGTATAGTATCTTGTACTGAGAGTATAGTATCGTGTACTGAGAGTATAGTATCTTGTACTGAGAGTATAGTATATTGTACTGAGAGTATAGTATCTTGTACTGAGAGTATAGTATCTTGTACTGAGAGTATAGTATCTTGTACTGAGAGTATAGTATCTTGTACTGAGAGTATAGTATCTTGTACTGAGAGTATAGTATATTGTACGGAGAGTATAGTATCTTGTACTGAGAGTAGGGTATCGTGTACTGAGAGTATAGTATCTTGTACTGAGAGTATAGTATCTTGTACTGAGAGTATAGTATCTTGTACTGGGAGTATAGTATCTTGTACTGAGAGTATAGTATCGTGTACTGAGAGTATAGTATCTTGTACTGAGAGTATAGTATCTTGTACTGAGAGTATAGTATCTTGTACTGAGAGTATAGTATCTTGTACTGAGAGTATAGTATCTTGTACTGAGAGTATAGTATCGTGTACTGAGAATATAGTATCTTGTGCTGAGAGTATGGTATCTTGTGCTGAGAGTATAGTATCTTGTACTGAGAGTATAGTATCTTGTACTGAGAGTATAGTATCTTGTACTGAGAGTATAGTATCTTGTACTGAGAGTATAGTATCGTGTACTGAGAATATAGTATCTTGTACTGAGAGTATAGTATCTTGTACTGAGAGTATAGTATCGTGTACTGAGAGTATAGTATCTTGTACTGAGAGTATAGTATCGTGTACTGAGAGTATAGTATCTTGTACTGAGAGTATAGTATCTTGTACTGAGAGTATAGTATCGTGTACTGAGAGTATAGTATCTTGTACTGAGAGTATAGTATCGTGTACTGAGAGTATAGTATCTTGTACTGAGAGTATAGTATCTTGTACTGAGAGTATAGTATCTTGTACTGAGAGTATAGTATCTTGTACTGAGAGTATTGTATCTTGTACTGAGAGTATAGTATCTTGTACTGAGAGTATAGTATCTTGTACTGAGAGTATAGTATATTGTACGGAGAGTATAGTATCTTGTACTGAGAGTAGGGTATCTTATACTGAGAGTATGGTATCTTGTACTGAGAGTATAGTATCTTGTACTGAGAGTATAGTATCTTGTACTGAGAGTAGGGTACCTTGTACTGAGAGTATAGTATCTTGTACTGAGAGTATAGTACCTTGTACTGAGAGTATAGTACCTTGTACTGAGAGTAGGGTATCTTGTACTAAGAGTATGGTATTTTGTGCTGAGAGTAGGGTATCTTGTACTGAGAGTATAGTATCTTGTACTGAGAATATAGTATCTTGTGCTGAGAGTATGGTATCTTGTGCTGAGAGTATAGTATCTTGTACTGAGAGTATAGTATCTTGTACTGAGAGTATAGTATCTTGTACTGAGAGTAGTGTATCTTGTACTGAGAGTATGGTATCTTGTGCTGAGAGTATAGTATCTTGTACTGAGAATATAGTATCTTGTGCTGAGAGTAGGGTATCTTGTGCTGAGAGTAGGGTATCTTGTACTGAGAGTATAGTATCTTGTACTGAGAGTAGGGTATATTGTACTGAGAGTATAGTATCTTGTACTGAGAGTATAGTATCTTGTACTGAGAGTAGGGTATATTGTACTGAGAGTATAGTATCTTGTACTGAGAGTATAGTATCTTGTACTGAGAGTATAGTATCTTGTACTGAGAGTAGGGAATATTGTACTGAGAGTATAGTATCTTGTACTGAGAGTATAGTATCTTGTACTGAGAGTAGGGTATCTTTTACTGAGAGTATAGTATCTTGTACTGAGAGTAGGGTATTTTGTACTGAGAGTATAGTATCTTGTGCTGAGAGTAGGGTATATTGTACTGAGAGTATAGTATCTTGTGCTGAGAGTAGGGTATATTGTACTGAGAGTATAGTATCTTGTGCTGAGAGTAGGGTATCTTGTACTGAGAGTAGGGTATCTTGTACTGAGAGTATAGTATCGTGTGCTGATAGTAGGGTATCTTGTACTGAGAGTAGGGTATCTTGTACTGAGAGTATAGTATCTTGTGTTGAGAGTAGGGTATCTTGTACTGAGAGTAGGGTATCTTGTGCTGAGTGTAGGGTATCTTGTGCTGAGAGTAGGGTATATTGTACTGAGAGTATAGTATCTTGTGCTGAGAGTAGGGTATATTGTACTGAGAGTATAGTATCTTGTGCTGAGAGTAGGGTATCTTGTACTGAGAGTATAGTATCTTGTACTGATAGTATAGTATATTGTGTTGAGAGTAGGGTATCTTGTACTGAGAGTATAGTATCTTGTGCTGATAGTAGGGTATCTTGTACTGAGAGTAGGGTATCTTGTACTGATAGTATAGTATCTTGTGTTGAGAGTAGGGTATCTTGTACTGAGAGTATAGTATCTTGTGCTGATAGTAGGGTATCTTGTACTGAGAGTAGGGTATCTTGTACTGATAGTATAGTATCTTGTGTTGAGAGTAGGGTATCTTGTGCTGAGAGTAGGGTATCTTGTGCTGAGAGTAGGGTATCTTGTACTGAGAGTATAGTATCTTGTGCTGAGAGTAGGGTATCTTGTACTGAGAGTACAGTATCTTGTACTGAGAGTAGGGTATCTTGTACTGAGAGTATAGTATCTTGTGCTGAGAGTAGGGTATCTTGTACTGAGAGTATAGTATCTTGTGCTGAGAGTAGGGTATCTTGTGCTGAGAGTAGGGTATCTTGTGCTGAGAGTAGGGTATCTTGTGCTGCGAGTAGGGTGTCTTGTGCTGAGAGTAGAGTGTCTTGTGCTGAGAGTAGGGTGTCTTGTGAAACGCACACCACTCATTTTAGCCCCATGTGCCCAGAGATTGGAACAAATCAGACATTAGACATTTCACCCCAGAAAGCTACCGAGAAAACATTTCAGGCAAGTGGACATAGATAACAACCAGGGATTCAGGCATTTAGACCTATTCTGTAAACAACAATAATAACCTGCACTGAACATTTGTTTCTTAAACACTGTGATCTGAATAGCAACAAATGCAAAACTACTAAGATGTAGGCTATAGATTATTTACACTATAGAAGTAGTCACTATTTTTGACTGAAAACTCAAATGATTGGTTATTGCATTCCCTCAGATATTAGAATGTATGCACACATGACTGTAAGTCGCTTTGGATAAAAGCGTCTGCTAAATGGCATATATTATTATTATTATTATTTGTGCTGAGAGTAGGGTGTCTTGTGCTGAGAGTAGGGTGTCTTGTGCTGAGAGTAGGGTGTCTTGTGCTGAGAGTAGGGTGTCTTGTACAGACAGGAGAGTGTCTTGTACAGACAGGAGAGTGTCTTGTACAGACAGGAGAGTATGTTGTACAGACAGGAGAGTATGTTGTACAGACAGGAGAGTATGTTGTACAGACAGGAGAGTATGTTGTACTGACAGGAGAGTATGTTGTACAGACAGGAGAGTATGTTGTACAGACAGGAGAGTATGTTGTACAGATAGTAGAGTATGTTGTACAGACAGGAGAGTATGTTGTACAGACAGGAGAGTATGTTGTACAGACAGGAGAGTATGTTGTACAGACAGGAGAGTATGTTGTACAGATAGTAGAGTATGTTGTACAGACAGGAGAGTATGTTGTACAGACAGGAGAGTATGTTGTACAGACAGGAGAGTATGTTGTACAGACAGGAGAGTATGTTGTTCTAACAGGCCCAGATTCCCGTCATTTGTGTGAAGAGAAGACGTAAGAGCACGCAGATCAGGCTGCTTTTTGAGGATCCGTAGGCGAGCGAGTAAACTTCCACTGCCATCAGTTCTACTTTCTAACATGCAATCATTGGAAAATAAAATTGATGACCTACAATTACGATTATCCTACCAAAAGAACATTAAGAACTGTAATATCTAATGTTTCACGAGTCGCGGCTGAACGACAACACAGATAATATAGAGCTGGAGGGATTTTCAATGCACCGGCAGAACAGAAAAGCTATGTCTGGTAAGACGAGGGGTGGGGGTGTGTGTCTTTAATGCAGGGAAACTTACATTTTTTTACCAGCATGTCACATGTGCAACCAGAAGAAAAAACCTCTCCACCACCTTTACTCCACAAACAGAGATGCATACAAAGCTCTCCTTCACCCTCCATTTGGCAAATACAGTGGGGCAAAAAAGTATTTAGTCAGCCACCAATTGTGCAAGTTCTCCCACTTAAAAAGATGAGAGAGGCCTGTAATTTTCATCATAGGTACACTTCAACTATGACAACTATGACAACTATGAAAATCAATATGATTTTCTGGATTTTTCCCCCTCATTTTGTCTGTCATAGTTGAAGTGTACCTATCCGGATGCCTATAAGAAATCCGGCTATGCCCTCAGACGAACCATCAAACAAGCAAAGCGTCAATACAGGATTTAGATTGAGTCCTACTACACCGGCTATGTCGCTCGTCGGATGTGGCAGGGCTTGAAAACTATTATGGACTACAAAGGGAAACCCAGACACGAGCTGCCCAGTGACGCGAGCCTACCAGATGAGCTAAATGCCTTTTATGCTCGCTTCGAGGCAAGCAACACTGAAGCATGTACGAGAGCACCAGCTGTTCTAGATGACTGTGTGATAACGCTCTCAGTAGCCGATGTGAGCAAGACCTTAAACAGGTCAACATTCACAAAGCCGCGGGGCCAGACAGATTACCAGGACGTGTTCTCAAAGCATGCCGGACCAACTGACAGGTATCTTCACCCAAATGTTCAACCTCTACAATTGTGGTATTTGGCACATGTGACAAATAAAGTGTGATTTGATACCCATCTTGTACTGACGGTAAATAGATTAGTAAATAAACTGGTGGTTCAGTAGGTTGGAACATGCTGATTGCAACACCAGAGTTGAGGGTCTAATTCCCACACAGGCCACCATATACTGAGTGGCTTTGTATAGAAGTCCATCACCATGCTATTGTTCTAACAGCAGGTCAACAGTACCCTGTGGTGGTGACAGTGTTGATATCAGTAGCTCCATCTGAACGCAGTGCCCATACAAACTGCATGGAAAGCAGTTTCACTCAGTTCCGCTTCTGTTACAATCTTATCTGATCACATTCAACTCTGTTTGACTGAGCCCTTTGTGAAGCACTTTGAATCTCTGTCTGTGTTTTGATTGTTTTATTTGACGAGAGAGTGCATGTATATGCGTGTGTGTGTGTGTGCGAGAGAGAACCAGAGAGAGAAAGAAGGAAAGAGAGAGATTAAGCCGTATCTGTGTAATACATTGTTTCCTAGTGTCAGAGTGGATAGTTGTCTGACTGGTTTTTCCAGTTAGATTTTAGGTTGTCACCAGTCCAGCTGACCCAGGACATGTTTCTAGTGTAAACAGCTGTTAGGACATACCCATTCAAGTGACGTGTTTAGGTGGTGAGTGTGTGTGGGAAGAGGGAGACCTCTATGTGAATGGACTCATTGAGTCAGTATGAGGGGAATGTATGGAAGGCAGCAGAGTTTCACTGATGAGGTAACCTCACTTCACTGAGATGGTAGTTGGATGGAGACTTACTATAGAGTTTGGAATGTCCTGTTTTTCAACTTAATTGTTTTTTTCATTAGTTTTTTGTCACTTTCGTTTCTTTATATATCTCTCTTTCTGTATTTTTCTTCTTCTTTCTGTCATCTCCTTTTCTGTCTCTCTTTTATCTCTCTTTCTGCCTCCTCGTCTGTCTCTTTCTGTCTCCTTGTCTCTGTCTCTTTCTGTCTCCTTGTCTCTGTCTCTTTCTGTCTCCTTGTCTCTCTCTTTCTGTCTCCTTGTCTCTCTCTTTCTGTCTCCTTGTCTCTGTCTCTTTCTGTCTCCTTGTCTCTGTCTCTTTCTGTCTCCTTGTCTCTGTCTCTTTCTGTCTCCTTGTCTCTCTCTTTCTGTCTCCTTGTCTCTCTCTTTCTGTCTCCTTGTCTCTGTCTCTTTCTGTCTCATTGTCTCTGCCTCTTTCTGTCTCCTTGTCTCTGTCTCTTTCTGACTTCTTGTCTCTGTCTCTTTCTGACTCCTTGTCTCTGTCTCTTTCTGTCTCATTTTCTCTGCCTCTTTCTGTCTCCTTGTCTCTCTTTTTCTGTCTCCTTGTCTCTGTCTCTTTCTGTCATCTGTCTCTGTCTCTTTCCGTCTCCTTGTCTCTGTCTCTTTCTGTCTCCTTGTCTCTGTCTCTTTCTGTCTCATTGTCTCTCTCTTTCTGTCTCCTTGTCTCTCTTTCTGTCTCCTTGTCTCTCTCTTTCTGTCTCCTTGTCTCTGTCTCTTTCTGTCTTCTTGTCTCTTTCTGTCTCATTGTCTCTGCCTCTTTCTGTCTCCTTGTCTCTGTCTCTTTCTGTCTCCTTGTCTCTGTCTCTTTCTGTCTCATTGTCTCTGCCTCTTTCTGTCTCCTTGTCTCTCTCTTTCTGTCTCCTTGTCTCTCTATTTCTGTCATCTGTCTCTTTCCGTCTCCTTGTCTCTCTCTTTCTGTCTCCTTGTCTCTCTCTTTCTGTCTCCTTGTCTCTGTCTCTTTCTGTCTCCTTGTCTCTGTCTCTTTCTGTCATCTGTCTCTTTCTGTCATCTGTCTGTCTCTTTCTGTCATCTGTCTCTGTCTCTTTCTGTCATCTCTCTCTTTCTGTCATCTGCCTGTCTCTTTCTGTCATCTGTCTCTTTCTGTCATCTCTCGCTGGCTCTCTCTCGCTCTCTCTCACTCACTCTCTCGCTCTCGCTCTCTCTATATCTCTCGCTCTAGCTCTCTCTATATCTCTCTCGCTCTCTCTCTCTCGCTCTCTCTATATCTCTCTCTCTCTATATATATATATATATATATATATCTCTCTCTATATCTCTCTCGCTCTCTCTCGCTCTCTCTCGCTCTCTCTATATCTCTCTCTCTATATCTCTCTCGCTCTCTCTATATATCTCTCTCTATACATATATATATATATATCTCTCTCTCTATATATATCTCTCTCTCTATATATATATATATATATATCTCTCTCTCTCTCTCTCTCGCTCTCTCTATATATCTCTTTCGCTCTCTCGTTCTCTCTCTCTCGTTCTCTCTCTCTCTCGCTCTCTCTATATATCTCTTTCGCTCTCTCGTTCTCTCTCTCTCTCGTTCTCTCTCTCTCTCGTTCTCTCTCTCTATATATATATATATATATATATATATATATATATATATATATATATATATAGATAGATATCTCTCTCTCTGATGACTGTAATCTGGCTACTGTGTGCTACTAACTGTACTGTATCATTACATTTGACCATAGTGTCCAGAATACCATTACCTCAGCATTCCTAACCATTTCATTTCAAAGATGGAATTTTCTCAGTAAAAATATGCAATGTTTTTCATATGTAAATATAACAAAACATAACATTTGACATATGATATATTTCTTTATGTTTGCAGTGTTCTGGGCTTGTGCGTGTGACCGCTCACCCAGGAAAACTTCACTGCTGAGGACCTCTGTTTGACTACTGGAGCCGACACCACAGAGAAGAATGGACAGAGAGGGAGGGAAGTAGAACTAACAATCATCTCTGAGTGTGTGGGAGACAGAAATGCAGAGAATCTTCATGGATGGAATCTCAGACCTGTGGATATACAAGTGAGTGTCTGTTGATATCTGGAGCCCCAAACATGAGAAGATTGCAGTTCAACCACTCTGACGTTTCTGCTGGGGCAGACAAACACCTTTCCTACCAGGCCTGTGCTGCTACCAGGCCTGTGCTGCTACCAGGCCTGTGCTGCTGTCGAAGGCTTCTGTGATGATTTTGACCAGTGGTTAAACTCTGCAAAAAGGATTACTGGGATTCTTAAACTGTCCCCTTTTACTACATACTACATTTGGAATAATTCAACTCGCACTGGACCCATTCCCCAGTGAGGGGAAATCCACAACAGGCTCCACAATGGCCACCAGACAGTTGAGACAGAATGGTGGTGTGAGGGACGTGATCCCAGAGGATGGCAGTGACAGGGGAGGAAACTGTGGCATTGCAGGGAAGTTGGCTGGAGACCGGGGCAGGACAGAGTGGAGAAGGCTAAACCTGCCCAAAAGGAGTAAGAGTTTAGACTGGAGTGGAAGGGGGGCTAGCCCTGGCGAGGGGCTCAGACCTGGGCTGCTGAGGTTTTCTGGGAACCTAGGGGGGTCCACACTTAAACGAGCAGAGAGTTTGGGGAGTAGGGGGGCAGGAGAGAGCAATGTGTTGTCCAGGGTGAAGGCCTTTAACTCAGTTGGACCAGGGGAAGTGATGAGCCCCGTTGGGGGGTCAGGGCATTCCCTTGGTGAAGGGGTGTCCCCTGTGGGTCTAGCATATGTGGCTATATCTCTGGAGAGGGCCAGTGGGGGCCAGTCCCTCCCCACCAGACTGAGTTCTAGTCCTGGTCCTGGGTCTGGAACCAGAAAACCAGCCGGTGGATCTCTTGGATCCTCCAGGGGTCAGAGTATCTGGGACCGGATACAGAAGCTCTATGGGTCTACTGGAACTGATAAAGCTACAAACAGAGATGTGAAGGACTCAACCAGAACCAAGCGTCTCTCAACACCGGTAGGAGACTGGTCTCTATTGGAGAGGGATGGGGGGGATACAGCAGCCAATCGCAGGAAGTCTACCACAGACTCTGTCTTTGTCTCCCCCCTCTCCTCCCCCTTTTCCTCCTCCCTCAGTGGATTATCCAGGGGGGAGAGGAACGGCCTACTCTCACACACACCCCTAGGAGAACAGAACACCACACACACACCCCTGGTAGAACAGAACACCACACACACTACACACACACCACAGAGACATCAGAATAGTGCAGTCAAGGTGTCTGGTTTGAGCCCCTCACTGTCTCCAGTGTCAGGGTGTACCACACCCACACACTCATACAAACCCTCACACACACCCTTAGTGGAGGGGTCATCAGTGTGCATTAGGGACCCCTCACTATCCCCTCCATTAGAAGACAAACAGGAGAGAGGGGAAAAGGAGGTGACAAACACTGTGGGCAAAAAGAGTGTAAGTAGTGAAGACAGCGAAAAGGAGAGCTTCAGGGTGGGGAGCATGGCTCAGGAAAAAGAGAAATGGACTGATGTCGAAGGAAAAGGACACAAGAAAAAGGAGAAGCGAGGGAGAGATAACGCTGAAGTCTTTCTCCCCCAGCACAGACTATCAGTGACACCCACCAGGGACTCTCAGCCTATCACAACGTCCGGAGTAGGGGTCACCACAGGGTCAAACCCCCTCCTGACCAATCAGCTTAATGGGAAAACTGACACCTATGACAGGAGCAAGACCCCTGGTAGAGGCGTGGGCAGGGAACAGAGCCTGTCAGAAGATGTGTTTGAAGCCAACACCCCACAGAGGATAACATTACAGAACACAGAAAATACCAAGTTACCTGGGAAACTGGTAGTGCCTTCTGCAGCCAGTGTGAGGAACAAGATCCACCAGTTTGAAGCTCTGACACAGACATCTCAGGTCCCAGTGCCCAACTACCTGAAGCCCAGACGGGCTTTCTCTGTCCCAGAGCAGCTCAGTGAGTCTGGAGAGAGGGTCAGGAAGAGTGGGTTGGATAGACAGGTACGTGGGGTGGGGGGAGTATGGGAGAGAGGGAGAGGAGGAAGAGAGGGAGGGATTGTAATTATGGATGGGGGGAGAGGACAAGGAGAAGGGGTAAGGAAGAGTGTGCCAGATAAAGCACTTGGTGGAGGGAGAGGAAGTGAGGTAGTGAGAGAAGAGAGGAAGGCTCATAGAGGGTGGGCGGTGAGGTCTATGTCAGTGGATGAGGTGAGGCTGGGGAGCAGGGAGAGAGGGGGAGTAGGGGAGAGCGGGGGAGTGGGGGAGAAAGCCGGCAGAGTGGTTTATAGAGGTTTGGTACAGGGAGTGGGGGAGAGAGGGGGAGTGGGGGAGATGGGAGGAGTGGGGGAGACAGGGGAAGTGGGGGAGAGCGGGGGAGTGGGGGAGAGCGGAGGAGTGGGGGAGATAGGCAGAGTGGTTTATAGAGGGTTAGTACGGGGAGTGAGGGAGACAGGGGGAGTGGGGGAGATGGGAGGAGTGGGGGAGACAGGGGAAGTGGGAGAGAATGCTGTTGGCTCTGGTACGTTTTCCAACGTCAAGGGTAAACTAGACATCCCTCTGAATGGCAAAACCACCAGAGACACACTGAGAGACTTTTCCATTGATGAGCCAGACCTCCCCAATCACACAGTCACACCCCTGGACTGGAGTAGGAGAGGCACCAACACAAAGACTACTACAGTCACTGCCAAGGATACTTCATCCTCCCAGCTGTCTAACTCTGTGAACAACTCCAATGACGTTCTAGGTGGCCCTGACCAGTCTAGGAGGCCTCACAGTAGAGACTCACCTAACCTGCCATCTCCAGTGAGCGATGACGACAAGACACCAACCAACACCCCCCAGAACTCTCTCTTCCACCCCCAGAACACACCTCCCACCTCCCCACACCTCCCCACTACTTCCATGCAGCCTAAACACCAACAGGGTGTAGATTCAGGCCTGGCTGACCTAAAGAACCCTCCATTCTCCACACACACAGCCCAGGGTAGGGTCACTACTGACCCTGCTATCCCAGTCTCACACTCTGGCCTGGGGAGGGATTCCATGTCCCTTCCCCTCACCTCCTCCTCCCCCAGCAGCCTACCCCTCCTCCCCACTATGGCTCGATGGAACTCAGAGGAGGGGGGATGGAGTGATGAGGATATTGATGATGAAGGTACAGAGAAGGACGAGGACTCCACCTACGACTCAGACTCTGCTGAATCCTCGGTGACCGTCACCAGCGCCATGAGCCAATCACATCGCAGGAGCTTCTCTCTCAGGTGGGTCACTTCTGTTTTCAACTGATGATGAAAATACTACGCTAACACAACAAGCACCATGTTTAAAAGTCAATTAACAGCTAGAAAGGTGGGATTATTGTCAGTCTACCTGTTACTTGTTTTTATCTAATCATTCAACTTTATCTTTGAGTTTATTCCCTCACTATGTCTCTCTCTCAGTCTGGCAGAGCTGTGTAACTTCGGAGAGGTGGACTATGATCCCCAGTCTTCCTCTGACAGTGAGGAGTGGCCGTCCAGCCGGTCAGCCAGCCGGTCAGCCAGCCTGTCGTCTGACGTGTCGGCATTGTCCTGTGTGTCTGTCCTGGGCAGTGATGAGCTGAACCGCCTGCTGGACGACATAAAGGGCCTGGGGGACACAACGCTGCAGGTACCACAACTATCTTCACTATACCAGACTAAACAACCAGCTAAAACATTACGTAAAGGGCCTGGGGGACACAACGCTGCAGGTACCACAACTATCTTCACTATACCAGACTAAACAACCAGCTAAAACATTAAATTAGTGTTATTCCATTCGTATTAACATTAATAATAGCATCAGTATTTGTCAATGCTCAACTGCCATCTTGTGCTGTTGCTGTTCTATCCCCCTCACTCTCTCTCCCCGCTCTATAGAACTATGAGGATGTCCAGGTGGTGGTTCTCCATAAGGATGTTGGTGTGGGCCTGGGCTTCACCATGGCAGGAGGAGTGGACCAGAACAAACCTGTCATTATGAGTACCACTCAACTAGTACCAATGCTTCCATGTTTCTGTGACCGACTCAAGTCGCCCACACAATTCAAGACCACATTAGCCCACTGATCTGAAGCCTAGGCATCATGTTCTTTCACTTCCTGGTCTACTCTGACCTCTGGTGTTTGTCTTCCAGGTCCATAAGGTGTTCCCGGCAGGGGTGGCTGCTAAGGAGGGATCCATCCAGGAGGGAGACAAGGTCCTGTCAATCAACGGCACAGCGCTGTGTGGCTCCTCCCACTGGGAGGTGCTGAGGACACTAAGGAGGGCACGGACTCACGGGATGGGCGTGGTTGTCTTGAGGAGAGGGGGGGTAACAGACCCCCGTAAGGGAGGAACAGTGACTGATAGTCCAGGAGGGACACAGACAGAGCCTGCTAACACTGGTGAGATGGATCAGCTGGTTGGAGCATTGCATTAGAACTGTGGTAAAAGTTATCTAAAGCAGAACAACATTGATCAATGTTCCAAAGTCATTTCACAGCTTCTCTCTTCTCACCCTGAACCTGTTGTTTTTCCACAGCTTCTCTCTTCTCACCCTGAACCTGGTGTTTTTCCACAGCTCACAGCTTCTCTCTTCTCACCCTGAACCTGTTGTTTTTCCACAGCTTCTCTCTTCTCACCATGAACCTGTTGTTTTTCCACAGCTTCTCTCTTCTCACCCTGAACCTGTTGTTTTTCCACAGCTTCTCTCTTCTCACCATGAACCTGTTGTTTTTCCACAGCTTCTCTCTTCTCACCCTGAACCTGTTGTTTTTCCACAGCTTCTCTTCTCACCATGAACCTGTTGTTTTTCCACAGCTTCTCTCTTCTCACCCTGAACCTGTTGTTTTTTCACAGCTTCTCTCTTCTCACCATGAACCTGTTGTTTTTCCACAGCTTCTCTCTTCTCACCCTGAACCTGTTGTTTTTCCACAGCTTCTCTCTTCTCACCCTGAACCTGTTGTTTTTCCACAGCTTCTCTCTTCTCACCCTGAACCTGTTGTTTTTTCACAGCTTCTCTCTTCTCACCATGAACCTGTTGTTTTTCCACAGCTTCTCTCTTGTCATCCTGAACCTGTTGTTTTTCCACAGCTTCTCTCTTGTCATCCTGAACCTGTTGTTTTTCCACAGCTTCTCTCTTCTCACCCTGAACCTGTTGTTTTTCCACAGCTTCTCTCTTCTCACCCTGAACCTGTTGTTTTTCCACAGCTTCTCTCTTCTCACCCTGAACCTGGTGTTTTTCCACAGCTTCTCTCTTCTCACCCTGAACCTGGTGTTTTTCCACAGCTTCTCTCTTCTCACCCTGAACCTGTTGTTTTTCCACAGCTTCTCTCTTCTCACCCTGAACCTGTTGTTTTTCCACAGCTTCTCTCTTCTCATCCTGAACCTGGTGTTTTTCCACAGCTTCTCTCTTCTCATCCTGAACCTGTTGTTTTTCCACAGCTTCTCTCTTCTCATCCTGAACCTGGTGTTTTGACAGAGAACATAGGCAAATGTGTGTGTGGGAGTCATTTTGACCGTGTGTGTGTGTCCTGTGTGTCAGGTCAGAGGGTGTGTGTGAGGCTGGAGAAGTGCAGCAGAGACCTGGGCTTCAGTCTGGAGGGAGGAGTGGGTTCCAGCCTGGGAGACAAACCCCTCACTGTACAGAAACTCTTCCTGGGTGAGAGGTCAACCTACCTACAAAATATAATAGTATTAATGAACGTTACTTGATCATCTATTTTATTCCTATTGCTGTTTCCTCCCTATTGAAAAAATGATGTATTCTGTTGTCATGTTATCATCTTGTGTAAATATTCTGTTTTCATGTTGTGATCTTGTGTAAATATTCTGTTTTCATGTTGTGATCTTGTGTAAATATTCTGTTTTCGTATTATCATCTTGTGTATATATTCTGTTTTCATGTATTTTCAAGAGGACCATAATGGAAATAAGTTTTTAAGTGATTTAAAAACTGCAATAATGCATTGTGTCCACACATATTGTGTTTTTAAATGGCCAAATAAATCAATACACTTACTGTATATCACCACATGGTGGAGGAGCTGACCTTTCTATTGAGGTCATTCAAATGAATGTCTCTTTAGTCAGCAGAAACACGTGTCAAACTCCAAGCTCAGACCATTGGTTATGAGGTGTCTGATAAAGATATCAAGGTCAACATCTACTAACAATAAGCCCCTCATCCCTTTCAGGTGGTCCAGTGAACCAGGTGTCTCCAGGGGACGAGGTGATGGAGATCGAGGGTGTGAGCTTGGTGGGCCTGAGGAGGCTGGAGGCCTGGACCTTGATCAGAACATTGCCCCCTGGGCCTGTGGATGTGGTACTACACCGTCCTCACAAACCACAGTAACAGGAATGAACATTGATATGCACCCTCGATATGATTATAACAAGGCACTGAAGCATTGTCCTCCTATGAGGTTGAAGTGAGGGTTGCCAATCTGATTTTGGATATGTGGTTCGGGTCAACTTCTACCTCAAGTGAGAGGGATGATATGTATTGCAGCAGTCATACGATAATAAAGCACTGAAGAGACCAGTAAACACTGAGGAGGGGGTCTGTCTGTGTATAGGGTCAACCCAGGGTATGAAGAGGGAGACAGAGATCAATACAAAGCACTGAAGAGACCAGTAAACACTGAGGAGAGGGTCTGTCTGTGTATAGGGTCAACCCAGGGTATGAAGAGGGAGACAGAGATCAATACAAAGCACTGAAGAGACCAGTAAACACTGAGGAGAGGGTCTGTCTGTGTATAGGGTTAACCCAGGGTATGGAGAGGGAGACAGAGATCAATACAAAGCACTGAAGAGACCAGTAAACACTGAGGAGAGGGTCTGTCTGTGTATAGGGTCAACCCAGGGTATGGAGAGGGAGACAGAGATCAATACAAAGCACTGAAGAGACCAGTAAACACTGAGGAGAGGGTCTGTCTGTGTATAGGGTTAACCCAGGGTATGGAGAGGGAGACAGAGATCAATACAAAGCACTGAAGAGACCAGTAAACACTGAGGAGAGGGTCTGTCTGTGTATAGGGTCAACCCAGGGTATGAAGAGGGAGACAGAGATCAATACAAAGCACTGAAGAGACCAGTAAACACTGAGGAGAGGGTCTGTCTGTGTATAGGGTCAACCCAGGGTATGAAGAGGGAGACAGAGATCAATACAAAGCACTGAAGAGACCAGTAAACACTGAGGAGAGGGTCTGTCTGTGTATAGGGTCAACCCAGGGTATGGAGAGGGAGACAGAGATCAATACAAAGCACTGAAGAGACCAGTAAACACTGAGGAGAGGGCCTTTCTGTGTATAGGGTCAACCCAGGGTATGGAGAGGGAGACAGAGATCAATACAAAGCACTGAAGAGACCAGTAAACACTGAGGAGAGGGTCTGTCTGTGTATAGGGTCAACCCAGGGTATGGAGAGGGAGACAGAGATCAATACAAAGCACTGAAGAGACCAGTAAACACTGAGGAGAGGGTCTGTCTGTGTATAGGGTCAACCCAGGGTATGGAGAGGGAGACAGAGATCAATACAAAGCACTGAAGAGACCAGTAAACACTGAGGAGAGGGTCTGTCTGTGTATAGGGTCAACCCAGGGTATGAAGAGGGAGACAGAGATCAATACAAAGCACTGAAGAGACCAGTAAACACTGAGGAGAGGGTCTGTCTGTGTATAGGGTCAACCCAGGGTATGAAGAGGGAGACAGAGATCAATACAAAGCACTGAAGAGACCAGTAAACACTGAGGAGAGGGTCTGTCTGTGTATAGGGTCAACCCAGGGTATGGAGAGGGAGACAGAGATCAATACAAAGCACTGAAGAGACCAGTAAACACTGAGGAGAGGGTCTGTCTGTGTATAGGGTCAACCCAGGGTATGAAGAGGGAGACAGAGATCAATACAAAGCACTGAAGAGACCAGTAAACACTGAGGAGAGGGTCTGTCTGTGTATAGGGTCAACCCAGGGTATGGAGAGGGAGACAGAGATCAATACAAAGCACTGAAGAGACCAGTAAACACTGAGGAGAGGGTCTGTCTGTGTATAGGGTCAACCCAGGGTATGGAGAGGGAGACAGAGATCAATACAAAGCACTGAAGAGACCAGTAAACACTGAGGAGAGGGTCTGTCTGTGTATAGGGTCAACCCAGGGTATGGAGAGGGAGACAGAGATCAATACAAAGCACTGAAGAGACCAGTAAACACTGAGGAGAGGGTCTGTCTGTGTATAGGGTCAACCCAGGGTATGGAGAGGGAGACAGAGATCAATACAAAGCACTGAAGAGACCAGTAAACACTGAGGAGAGGGTCTGTCTGTGTATAGGGTCAACCCAGGGTATGGAGAGGGAGACAGAGATCAATACAAAGCACTGAAGAGACCAGTAAACACTGAGGAGAGGGTCTGTCTGTGTATAGGGTCAACCCAGGGTATGAAGAGGGAGACAGAGATCAATACAAAGCACTGAAGAGACCAGTAAACACTGAGGAGAGGGTCTGTCTGTGTATAGGGTCAACCCAGGGTATGAAGAGGGAGACAGAGATCAATACAAAGCACTGAAGAGACCAGTAAACACTGAGGAGAGGGTCTGTCTGTGTATAGGGTCAACCCAGGGTATGAAGAGGGAGACAGAGATCAATACAAAGCACTGAAGAGACCAGTAAACACTGAGGAGAGGGTCTGTCTGTGTATAGGGTCAACCCAGGGTATGAAGAGGGAGACAGAGATCAATACAAAGCACTGAAGAGACCAGTAAACACTGAGGAGAGGGTCTGTCTGTGTATAGGGTCAACCCAGGGTACTCACTCTGGATAAGAGCGTCTGCTAAATTACTCAAATGTACATTGTTTTACTTACAGGGGTGCTAGAGGATCACATTATCTGGCCACCTATGCTGCACACAAATATACTCTGTTCTCAGGGATAGGTGTGTGTGTGTGTGTGTGTGTGTGTGTGTGTGTGTGTGTGTGTGTGTGTGTGTGTGTGTGTGTGTGTGTGTGTGTGTGTGTGTGTGTGTGTGTGTGTGTGTGTGTAATGAGGCTCTTAGGTTTAGTTTATAGGCCTATATGTGTTTATGTAATGTCTCATGTCTCAGTGACACATCGCGTTCAAATTACACTGATTAACGTCACTGATTAACGTCACTCATTAATTAGTGACAGGTCAGGTCAGAAGACTCTGCTCTTGGTGGGATGGGTTCTCATTGGATGGGTCTCCCTCCCTGACACCTGACCATGTGATAAGATGGCATTCGGCTATAGCCGATGTAATACTAAGCGTAGCTTTTTCTGCCCCTACCAAGACAATAATGCCAAGTCATTGTTTACTGCTCCCCAGTGTGACCTTTAGTGAGCTAGTGATACTTCATAACATTTCAACCAAGCTGCGTTTTATTAGTATCTGTCTTCCCTGAGTCATTATCTCCTCATTATCGGTACTGTCTTTTTATTATCCTGAGGGTTTCATCAGGGCCTGTTCAGGAGAAGTGACTTTTCATAACGTTCAGATAGAAATGTCTTTTCTAGAGCAGACACATGGGTCTGTCATGTAGAATACAGAGTTGTACCAGCTCTAAGCACATATTTTCTTCTTTAATTTACCTGAAATTGAAGGACAGTTCACTGCCTTCCTCAGTTGTGTTTGTACACTCTTTCATTTTTCTCTGTGGTTTATTAATTACAGTAGATTACTCAACACTATTACAAGAGAGGTCAATATAACCACATTGACCAATCTTATCACTCTGGTGGAGTTGTCAACACAGGCTTAATTAATGATTAGTTGCCTAGTTGGCACAGGCCTACATTAGGTTTGCCAAAAGAACCAAAGGGCAGTGTTGTACGATTGTGAAGTTCTTTTTAATGTACTAATACTGAAGAATCAGAATACACAAATGGGCAGGCATGCACACGCACGCACGCACGCGCACACACACACACACACACACACACACACACACACACACACACACACACACACACACACACACACACACACACACACACACACACACACACACACACACACACACACACACACACACACACACACACACACACACACGGCACCTTAGGAGATCATGTTGTTAAAGATGCTAACCCCCCGGAAGGTCACATGGTCCTTATCTAATTCCCTGTGGTATCTTTAGGGTCAGGTGGGGCTGTAAACACAACATACAGATATTATACACCACTCTTACACAACGCTCACTCAATATTCAACTGCATGATACTCAATACAAAGACTAGAGAAACAAGGGAAGACAGTCAGAGATGTGTTGTAATACTTCATTTTCAGCCCAGATAAGTAGATCTGGGTTAAAACTATAATTATATTTATATCGGAACAAAACAGCTCAAAGGATATGCCTAGCTAGTTACCTTGGGAGCTAGGTAGCTAGTTAACTTGGTAGCTAGTTACCTTGGGAGCTAGGTAGCTAGTTACCTTGGGAGCTAGGTAGCTAGTTACATTGGGAGCTAGGTAGCTAGTTAACTTGGTAGCTAGTTAGCTTGGTAGCTAGGTAGCTTGGTAGCTTTCAAGATAGCAATATATATCTGGGATCCAACTTTTTTCTCAAATGACTTAGCTGGCTAATTGACTTCCTCAAGCATGGTAAGACAAAGGAGCTCAAATGTTTAATCACACCAAAAACACAGCAGATACTGTTTGTTTAGAAGGAGGATGACATTTAACTAGGATTTAAAACTAGGTTTTGTGCAGTTTAGAGTTCATGGTTATGGAGGCCAAAGTCTGATTGACGAGATCAGATCCGATACTTTAGTTAATGGACAGTCAGCCGTGTGTGTGTGTGTGTGTGTGTGTGTGTGTGTGTGTGTGTGTGTGTGTGTGTGTGTGTGTGTGTGTGTGTGTGTGGTTGACGTGGATGTGATGAGGGGACAGGTCGGACACTGATAAAGACCGTAACTAGCTAGTAAAGGAGTGCACGGGGAAAGATGAAGACGGACATTAGACCACAGACAGGTGAAGATGACAGCTGTTATTGACTGAATGACACTTTTTATTTTTGCCTTTGACAGTGTGTGAATACCACTTTGACTACAAGATTCTGCAGAAACCAGTAGATCTGCACAGAGCAACATACACATAATCTGTAGGCTGGCCAGGTGTAAGCTACAGGTTTAGGCACAGATGCATATAGATGGGATAGGTCCAGGCTAACAAACAGGTATTGGGGATGAAGGAGAGCGGGCAGGTACCAGGTACCTGACGAACCCCTTGGCTCGGGAGTGTTTGGGAGAGCTGATGGGAACATTTGTTCTGCTGGTGAGTAGCCTAGCTTCTAAAGCCTTACTGTTCAAAATGGAAAACATAAAGCACACTATTTTTATAGACAGAAGAAAAAAAATTGATATATATATATATATATATGTGTATAAATATATATATATATGTATGTGTATAAATATATATATATGTATGTGTGTATATATATATATATATATATATATATATATATATATATATATATATATATATATATATATATATATATATATATATATATATATATATATATATATATATATATATATATATATATGTATGTGTATATATATATATGTGTGTGTGTGTGTGTGTGTGTATATATATATACACACACACATACATATATATATACACACATATATACATATATATATATATATATATACACATACATGTATATATATATATGTATGTGTATATATATATATGTGTGTGTGTGTGTGTGTGTGTATGTATATATATACACACACACATACATATATATATACACACATATATACATACATATATATATATACACATACATGTATATATATATATGTGTGCGTGTATGTATATATATATATAAGTAAGCACTTCATTGGACTGTGCATATGACACACACACACACACACACACACACACACACACACACACACACACACACACACACACACACACACATATATATATATATATATGTGTGTGTGTGTGTGTGTGTGTGTGTGTGTGTGTGTGTGTGTGTGTGTGTGTGTGTGTGTGTCATATGCACAGTCCAATGAAGTGCTTACTTGCAGGTTTTCCTCTCGACATTGCAACCACAAATAAGAATTGATAACCTGAGTAAACAGTCAGTAGACAAATGACCACCAGTCAACACCACTTATTGCAACCATGTTCATACATGCAGTTGTGTAAAGTACTGAAGGAAAAATATTTTAAAGTGCTACTTAAGTTGTTTTTGGGGCTATCTGTATTTTTTTTTAACCACTTTTACTTTTAATCCACTTTATTCCTGAAGAAAATAATGTACTTTTTACTCCATACATTTTCCCTGACACCCAAAAGTGCTCATCACATTTTGCATTCTTAGCAGGACAGGAAAATTGTCAAATTTATGCACGTATTAAGAGAACGTCTGGTCATCTCTACTGCCTCTGATCTGGCGGACTCACTAAACACACATGCTTCGTTTGTAAATGAGTGTTGGAGTGTGCTCCTGGCTATCTGTAAAAAAATACTAAATAATACTACAATATGGTGACGTCTAGTTTGCTTTATATAAAGGAATTTGAAATATTTGTACTTTTACTTTTATTTTAGCAATTACAATTACATTTTGGATATTTAAGTATATTTAAAACAAAATACTTTTAGACTTTTACTCAAGTAGTATTTTACTGGGTGACTTTCACTTGAGTCATTTTCTATTAAAGTATCTTCACTTTTAAGTATGACAATTGTGTACTTTTTCCACCACTGCCTACGTCGTGAACATATTTTTATCAGTATACTATTACAGTAGCTTATGAAAAAGTAATTTGGTACATTATGACTTGATAAGAAGTTGATAGCTTGAAGCTATAACCAGAGAGGTTTTAGCTGTATGGCATCTTTGTTCAACTCTGCGCAGTTGTTTTGGGCCAGGCAAGTTAACCCCCCTCCCATTTTGGCACCGTGACTCTCTACCCAAACCAGATGCAACTGGTTTCAAGAGAGACATCATGTGATATCCTACAAAAGGCACTCTTTTCATGGAACGACCCATCTACTTTTAGGAAACTACTTCTCCTTATCTATAGCCTTCAATAAGCCATAATACACAGACTTGTAAGACTGGTTATCTAAGCTGGTCTCTGTTAAGAGCCTTTGAACGGGGTATGGTAGAAGGTGTCAGGCGCAATATCGTTACAGTTTATACTGTCAGGTATAAATATAGTGTGTCATGATGACTGTCACTGAACAACCAGCTCCCTCTCTCTGTCAGGTATAAATATAGTGTGTCATGATGACTGTCACTGAACAACCAGCTCCCTCTCTCTGTCAGGTATAAATATAGTGTGTCATGATGACTGTCACTGAACAACCAGCTCCCTCTCTCTGACAGGTATAAATATAGTGTGTCATGATGACTGTCACTGAACAACCAGCTCCCTCTCTCTGTCAGGTATAAATATAGTGTGTCATGATGACTGTCACTGAACAACCAGCTCCCTCTCTCTGTCAGGTATAAATATAGTGTGTCATGATGACTGTCACTGAACAACCAGCTCCCTCTCTCTGTCAGGTATAAATATAGTGTGTCATGATGACTGTCACTGAACAACCAGCTCCCTCTCTCTGTCAGATATAAATATAGTGTGTCATGATGACTGTCACTGAACAACCAGCTCCCTCTCTCTGTCAGATGCTATCATGGACTTCAGTGGAGGGAATTTGACAGTGTATGGGGCTAATGAAACGGCGTCCATCTTTGCCACCTATCTCTCAGAGCACCTATCTCTCAGAGCACCTATCCCTCAGAGCACCTATCCCTCAGAGCACCTATCCCTCAGAGCACCTATCTCTCAGCAGCAGCATCCTAGACCAGGTCAGACCAATATGATACAGTACGAAGCAGGAACGGATGATGGTGTGTTGTCACTAACTCAAAAGGCACTCACTCATCTGAGCCATCTTTGTTGCAGGTGAATGGTAACAGCTGAATAAGATGAGAAAAAGAGGAAACCCGCACACTGATCTTGATAGTATCACTGCTCTTTAAAAACGTTACATATCTGCCTCAAGGCCTTCCTCAGAGCGTTTGGCCTTCGTCACTCCGGGCAGCCGGGCTCCGGGCAGCCGAGCGGAAATGGAGGAAAACTCGCCTCCCTGCGGACCTGGCATCCTTTCACTCCCTCCTCTCTACATTTTCCTCCTCTGTCTCTGCTGCTAAAGCCACTTTCTACCACTCTAAATTCCAAGCATCTGCCTCTAACCCTAGGAAGCTCTTTGCCACCTTCTCCTCCCTCCTGAATCCTCCCCCCCCCCCTCCCTCTCTGCAGATGACTTCGTCAACCCTTTTGAAAAGAAGGTCGACGACATCCGATCCTCGTTTGCTAAGTCAAACGACACCGCTGGTTCTGCTCACACTGCCCTACCCTGTGCTCTGACCTCTTTCTCCCCTCTCTCTTCAGATGAAATCTCGTGTCTTGTGACGGCCGGCCGCCCAACAACCTGCCCGCTTGACCCAATCCCCTCCTCTCTTCTCCAGACCATTTCCGGAGACCTTCTCCCTTACCTCACCTCGCTCATCAACTCATCCCTGACCGCTGGCTACGTCCCTTCCGTCCTCAAGAGAGCGAGAGTTGCACCCCTTCTGAAAAAACCTACACTCGATCCCTCCGATGTCAACAACTACAGACCAGTATCCCTTCTTTCTTTTCTCTCCAAAACTCTTGAACGTGCCGTCCTTGGCCAGCTCTACCGCTATCTCTCTCAGAATGACCTTCTTGATCCAAATCAGTCAGGTTTCAAGACTAGTCATTCAACTGAGACTGCTCTTCTCTGCATCACGGAGGCGCTCCGCACTGCTAAAGCTAACTCTCTCTCCTCTGCTCTCATCCTTCTAGACCTATCGGCTGCCTTCGATACTGTGAACCATCAGATCCTCCTCTCCACCCTCTCCGAGTTGGGCATCTCCGGCGCGGCCCACGCTTGGATTGCGTCCTACCTGACAGGTCGCTCCTACCAGGTGGCGTGGCGAGAATCTGTCTCCTCACCACGCGCTCTCACCACTGGTGTCCCCCAGGGCTCTGTTCTAGGCCCTCTCCTATTCTCGCTATACACCAAGTCACTTGGCTCTGTCATAACCTCACATGGTCTCTCCTATCATTGCTATGCAGACGACACACAATTAATCTTCTCCTTTCCCCCTTCTGATGACCAGGTGGCGAATCGCATCTCTGCATGTCTGGCAGACATATCAGTGTGGATGACGGATCACCACCTCAAGCTGAACCTCGGCAAGGGGATCGGCATGTCGATGTCGTCCAATTGCAGCGGAGCGATAAACCCTGCCCTTGACCTGGGGCCACGCCTCTTGACACTGACCGCCGGCTGGGGCACTGAGGTGTTCACGTAGGTCTAACACACAAACACCTTTTGACCTGAGTCTGCAGGTGTGCAACATGTCAGGTATTACAGGAAGTGGTCAGTAGGTCAGTTAAGTGCACGGGAGAGAAGAGTGAACCATATGAAAGGAGTGGCATACTGCTGGACTAGAGGTAGATCTGGTTTGTGTGTTTGTGTGTTTGTGAATGTGTTGGTGCCAAGTGTGCCACACACAGGAGGCTGCTGAGGGGAGGAATGGGATGATGTTGAATCAACGTGAAAAACTGATTGGATTTGCAAAAACTCGTCAATATAACGGCATTTCTTCTTATTTTCACCCAACTTTTCACCTAATTCCAATGTTGTTGATTTCATGTTGAATTCACATTAGTTGACAACCCAACCAAATGTCAATCAAAACTAGATGTTGAATGGACTGCTTTGCCCAGTGGGGAGACATTTCTCTGGCTGTTTCCTATAGGAGAAAGGACATGCTAACAGACTGATGGGAGAACATTTGTCCAAGCCTCCTCTCCTGACATTTTGTTCTATTGACATGATACTGCTGATTGAGGATCAGGTGTATATATTAGTAGTGAGCTTCAAAAACAGAGTCAGAGGTAAAAGGAGAAGTTGATACTATGATTAGAGCCAGGCGTTCTGGTTGTTTTTTGAGGGTTTTATCTTTGACAGGTATTTACAACATTATCCACTGGGTTTGCTGCAGGCAGAAAATCCAAGGAAACGCTCTTTAATTGAAACAAGCTGTCTCCAATCAATAATTCATTGTTTGGTTGTGAGTGAGTGTTTCGGGGAGGTGTAGCTCAAGTCAGGGGAGGCGTAGCTCATGTCAGGGGAGGCGTAGCTCAAGTCAGGGGAGGCGTAGCTCAAGTCAGGGGAGGCGTAGCTCATGTCAGGGGAGGCGTAGCTCAAGTCAGGGGAGGTGTAGCTCATGTCAGGGGAGGCGCAGCTCATGTCAGGGGAGGCGTGGCTCAAGTCAGGGGAGGTGTAGCTCAAGTCAGGGGAGGCGTAGCTCAAGTCAGGGGAGGCGTAGCTCATGTCAGGGGAGGCGTAGCTCAAGTCAGGGGAGGCGTAGCTCAAGTCAGGGGAGGCGTAGCTCAAGTCAGGGGAGGCGTAGCTCATGTCAGGGGAGGCGTAGCTCATGTCAGGGGAGGCGTAGCTCAAGTCAGGGGAGGCGTAGCTCAAGTCAGGGGAGGCGTAGCTCAAGTCAGGGGAGGCGTAGCTCAAGTCAGGGGAGGCGTAGCTCTATGAAAGTAATTGCACAAAGCCTATTATTTGGCAGAGAATGCTATTTGTATACTGATCAAAAGCATAAACGCAACAAAGTGTTGGTCCCATGTTTCATGAGCTGAAATAAAAGATTTCAGAAATGTTCCATACAAAAAAAAGCTTATTTCCCTCATTTTGTGCACAAATTTGTGTACATACCTGTTAGTGAGCATTTCTCTTTTGCCAAGACAATTCATCCACCTGACAGGTGTGGCATCTCAAGAAGCGGATTAAACCGCATGAACATTACACAGGTGTACCTTGTGCTGGGGACAAAAGGCCACTCTAAAATGTGCAGTTTTGTCACACAACACAACGCCACAGATGTCTCAAGTGTTGAGGGAGTGTGTAATTGGCATGTTGACTGCAGTAATATCCACCAGAGTTGTTGCCAGATAATTGAATGTTCATTTCTTTACCGTAAGCCACCTCCAGCGTCGTTTTTGAGAATTTGGCAGAACGTCCGACCAGCCTCATAACCGCAGACCGTGTATAACCTTCTTCACCGGCAGGATTGAGACCAGCCACTTGGACAACTGATGAAACTGAATATTTCTGTCTTTTGTGAGGAAAAACTCATTCTGATTGGCTGGGCCTTGCTCCCCAGTGGGTGGGCCTATGCCCTCCCAGGCCCAGCCATGGCTGCGCTCCTGAGCAGTCATGTGAAACCCATAGATTGGAGCTTAATACATTTATTTCAATTGACTGATTTCCTTATATGAACTATAACTTATTCAAATCGTTGCATGTTGCGTTTATATTTTTCAATAAAGATCAGTGATTATACACCTCACTTTGCTCAAGCTGATTCTCTCCAAGACTCAATCCCTGATCATTGGAGGTTGTAAAATGGTGCAGTTAGGACAGTTAGGACAGTTCAAGGGGAGAAGAGATGAATCCAACCAGAAAAAAAACTCTAAATCACAATATCGCTTGAAAAAAAGAACACCAATGAAAACATTTCTGAAAAACCTGCAATGTAGCATTATAATATAAATGGAAAGACAGGACACACAGCCATCGGAAATCAAATAAACACATTACACTGTCTGAGAAGAATACACATCATTGTGTGTCAGTGTATTTGTCTGTAGTTTATGGAGATGCTTTCAGTTGTTTTTTTTTACCTCCGTTCATTACATGTGTTAATGAATGCACACATTTTGGGATTGTCAACTTTTTTGAGGGATGTTGGCACTTGCAAAAGCCATATCCTCAGCATTTACGTTTTTACTTTCATTTCTGTGGCAAATGAAAATGGCTACTTTGTTCGGAAATAGGCTACTTGTGTGTGTGTATATATATATATATTGTATATTTGGTGTAGTTAGACCTCAGAACATGTTCATACACATCACTGTTTATGTTGTTCTAAGTAATTGTCTGTACAGAAGCTGCTATTTAATTCTTTATATTATATATAATCCCTATTATTCCAATATAATGTTGATAAGACAATGAATAAGTGAAATGTTTGTTGCTAATGTCCTTAAACCAGGCTAATAATTTGGTGCTATATCTGCCTACTGAGGTTGAATGATCAAAATGCGCAGCAGAAAACCCCCCACCAAAATGATGATTATTTTACTATAATTTTATTACTCTGTGAAAATCTAATGGTTGCACTGATGCCAATAACACCTGAGTGTAATCGTTTCCTGTGTAACGGCTGTCGTTGGTGGAAGAAGGTGATGTTTAATAAAATAAACAGAACCCTAAATGACCAAAAACAACAAAGAGCGTGAACTACACGAAACAGTTCTGTATGGTAAACACAGACACAGAAAACAACTACCCACAACCCATAGTGGGAAAACAGGCTGCCTAAGTATAGTTCTCAATCAGAGACAATGATTGACAGCTGCCTCTGATTGGGAACCATACCAGGCCAAAACCAGAAATACAAAACATAGAACAAAAACATAGAAAAAAGAGCATAGAACGCCCACCCTAGTCACACCCTGGCCTAACTAAAATAGAGATTAAAAAGCCTCTCTGTGACCAGGGTGTGACATCCACCTTATCTGTGGAATAATTATGAATAAGTAATTATAAACCTGTGTATATACATTTCTGGAGTTGAGGCCTTTTCTGTGAGCACATTTAGGGCTTCTGCATGCATGCGACCATGGGTCTGTGTTTGTGCTGCTTACGGCTAATGGATCTAGTTTAAAGGGTAGATAGATGTACAGCGCTCTATCTTCGGCAATTGACAGAAGCCTAGTATTTTGTATAGACTAGCGAATATTACCCGTAAAGACATCAAATCAAATGTAAGCCTACGGATGCACACAGTGCCATTGAACAAGCTATTTTGAAATATTGTTGTTGGTTTCAAAAACTTGTATTTTAAAGATTAACCATCCATGGGTTCATGGTGATAAGATAGGCACGGCCTACATTGCTCGAATGCAATGCAATTTAGTCTGCCATTTCTGGAGAAGTGCAAATATAATTTTGGGGTGGTGTCATGTTGTATAAATGATTGGAGACAGGGTCAGGAATACGCCACCCAAACAATACAACATGCCATGATGCCCAAAACAAACATATACAAAAACAGGATGTAACCCAAACAAAAGAGCTAGGTTAAACCTCTAATAAATATGCACGGGAACGAGACCCGAAATAACAAGTGCACAATACACATAGCACGAAAGCCGAAACAACAAAGCACAGTTACTCACAAGACCAACGGACATGGGAACAATAATGGACCAGGCAATGGTGAACTGAGGGCACATGTATACAATCACCAATTAGGTCGCAGTTGTAAATGAGAACTTGTTCTCAACTGGCCTACCTGGTTAAAATCTCTTTGGGCTGCAATCCCGTTAACGGGATGATATGACAACAGCCAGTGAAAGTGCAGGGTGCCAAATTCAAAACAACAGAAATCTCAAAATTAAAATTCCTCAAACATACATGTATCTTATACCGTTTTAAAGGTAGTCTTGTTGTTAATCCGACCACAGTGTCCCATTTCAAATAGGCTTTACGGCGAAAGCACCACAAACGATTATGTTAGGTCAGAGCCAAGTCACAGAAAAACACAGCCATTTTTCCAGCCAAAGAGAGGAGTCACAAAAAGCACAAATAGAGAAAAAACGAATCACTAACCTTTGATAATCTTCATCAGATGGCACTCATAGGACTTCATGTTACAATGTATGTTTTGTTTGATAAAGTTCATATTTATGTAAAAAAATCAGAGTTTACATTGGCGCGTTAAATTCACTAGTTCCAAAAACATTGCATAGCCACATCGATTCAACAGAAATACTCATTATAAATGTAGATGATAATACATACACATGGAATAAGTTATACACATGGAATTATAGATATAGCTCTCCTTAATGCAACCGCTGTGTCAGATTTCAAAAAAACTTTACGAAAAAGCAAATCATGCAATAATCTGAGACGGCGCTCACAACAAGTCAATTTAGCTGCCATGTTCGAGTCAACATAAATAGATTACATAATAAATGTTCCCTTACCTTTGATGATCTTCATCAGAATGCACTCCCAGGAATCCCAGGTCCACAATAAATGTTGGTTTTGTTCGATAATGTCCATTATTTATGTCCAAATACCTCTTTTTGTTAGCGTGTTTGGTATAAATATCCAAACGCTCGTTCTGGTCAAGCGTTAGTTCGAATAAAAACTTCAAAAATTTATATTACAGGTCGAAGAAACATTTCAAACTAAGTACAGAATCAATCATTAGGATGTTTTAATCATATATCTTCAATAAAGTTCAACCGGAGAATTCCTTTGTGTATTCTGGAGCAACGGAACGCAAGAGGAAGTCATGTGGAATACGCGTGACCAGAAAATGGCTGACTGCCAGACACCTGTTCATTCTGTTCTTATTCAGTCCCACAACACAGTAGAAGCCTCATTAAAATGTATATAGATGGTTGACATCTAGTGGAAGCCCTAGGAAGTGCAACTTCATTCATATCTCAAGGGGATTTCAATGGGAACTGTGTTGAAAGCCTACCAACCTCAGATTTCTCACTTCCTGTTTGGATTCTCCTCAGGTTTTTGCCTGCCATATGAGTTCTGTTATACTCACAGACATAATTCAAACAGTTTTAGAAACTTCAGAGTGTTTTCTATCCAATACTAATAATACTATGCATATATTAATAACTGGGACTGAGGAGCAGGCCATTTACTCTGGGCACCTTTTCATCCAAGCTACTCAATACTGCCCCTGCAGCCATAAGAAGTTTTAACAATCCACCCTTAATGACTAAATAATACACACTAATACATCAAACACTATATGGAAAAATAAATGGTATCCAAGAATATTTCAAACCAATACATGTATGTATATTCGATATTCATCAATGGCTGTTATAGACCTATATCCAATTATAAAGCTTCCTGTTAGGATTTTTATTACAATCCTCATAAAAAAAACAGTCTAAACATTATCCCCTTGTTTCATGTGTCTCTTCTCAGGCCAGTGTTAGCTGGTCCCCTGCAAGAAGGTGAGGTGCCGGAGGTCCATCCGCCCCCTCTGGACAGCGAGGGGTCCCTAGCGTACACAGTACGTGCTATTCTGGACTCTAGACGCCGGGTGAGGGGCCTGCAGTACCTCTGGACTGGGAGGGGTACAGTCCAGAGGAGAGGTGCTGGGTACCGGTGGGGGACATCTTGGATCGTCCTGCACCTTGCCCTCCGGGTCGCCCTCGAGGCTGGTGTCGGCGCGCTGGAGGAGCCGCGCGTCGGGGGGGGGGGGGAATACTGTCACGACTCCTACCGAAGGTGGCTCCTCTTCCTGTTCGGGTGGCGCTCGGCGGTCGTCGTCACCGGTCTACTAGCTGCCACCGATCCCTTTTCATTTTCTGTTGGTTTTGTCTTATTGGTTACACCTGTTTCTTGTTTATGTTATTAGTTGGGCTATTTAAGCCGGTAATGCCCGTCTGCTCTTTGTGCGGGCTTATTTTTTCTCTGTGTTTATGTGTGGTAGTGTGTTACATTTTGTTTGTTTCTCCGGACTAGTTGGGTCCTGGTTTTGGGCCAATAGTTTATGTGCGCCCGGTATTGGCGTATATGATTTTCTCCTGCGCCTGACTCCGCACCCACTACGCCTGACTCCGCACCCACTACGCCTGACTCCGCACCCACTACGCCCAAGTGCATCACACCTGTTGGCTTGGATTAGGTTTTAAATACTTAACATAAATCTACTATTAATCCAAGGCTATGCTATCATTGGTTCAAATTACAAATATGTCAAAGAACTATAAACTCGTTCATAATTATCAATTACACAATTTACCTTGAAATCAGTATCACTAATGACCTTAAATTCATTATCCAAATGGCCCTCCCATGAGGCTGATCAGACCACAAAGGAAAGCCATGATAGAGGTCAACAGTTATACCACCCTTTTACAGTCGTGTTTCCTACTATATTATACAAATGAAAGAAAAACCATAAAACATTTTCTACATGTTGTATCCCAGGTTTCCAGAACATTCCCTTTATCAAAAGAATTCACGTGTTTAATTGAAATTCAGAAAATAAACTTCTAATATTCCATATGTGTGTGTACCCCTTTAAGATATCGTCTCTATGAAAAATGGAATTCTCATCAAACCCAAAGACAACCCCCAGGTTCTAAACAAACAAAACATTTCCAGGCCATTTCAATTTGGTAGAAATATGCCTCTCTCACTCGCTCCCTTCAAGATTACAGCCCCAAGAAAACATTTCAAAATAAATACAATGAAGCACTCCTTTTCACAGAAAAAAACCCTTGGTCAGCATTCGTTACACTACCCCGATTCAGAAACCCAAACGTTGACTACTAACAAAACCTAATAATAGTGATATCTTCTCATTGTACTCCCTCCAATCATTAGTTTTAAATTTCCTCAATGGTTATATGTACTTAATTGAGCATGCGCTACCCTTGGATACAATACTGTACTTTAAATCTATGAAATTCCCCTACTACTTGACTAGTTTTAGCCCAAGTTTGCTTTGCAACATTAAAACCCGTTCAGTCTGTCAGCAAACAGTTTCTCAAAATGCTTGATATGAACACCCTGCAATTAGACCCACACAACTGTGATTAATGTGCACTGTCCCTGTAAAATGAAATAAACTCAACCTGCAATCCACTTTACTGACCTGACATTGTTCCATGTAATGGAAACAGATTATAATGTTAGAATACCTTAACTTCCTGTTAAATTTCATTGGTGTTACCTAAACAATCAAACCAAGAATCAATAACCAGAAACTATCACAAAACTTTTACGATAGTTAGCCCAGTGAGCGTGACTAACTCCCCTCCAACCACATTCTGAGAGAGAAAACATATTTCAACCCTGCAGGCGCGACACAAAACGCAGAAATAAAAATATAAATCATACGTTACCTTTGACAAGCTTCTTCTGTTGGCACTCCTATATGTTCCATAAACATCACAATTGGTCCTTTTGTTCGATTCATTCCTTCATATATATCCAAAATGTCAATTTATTTGGCGCGTTTGATCCAGAAAAACACCTGTAAACTTTGCCAAAACATTTCAAACTACTTTTGTAATACAACTTTAGGTATTTTTTAAAAGTAAATAATCAATAAAATTGAAGACGGGATGATCTCTGTTCAATACAGGAAGAAAACAAACTGACGCTACCTTTCTGGTCACACGCCTCTATCTAACAGTACACTTGAAGTGACCCTCGTTTTGAACAGGGCTACTTTTTCATTACTCAAAGGAATAACCTC
Source organism: Oncorhynchus keta (assembly GCF_023373465.1). Lineage (NCBI taxonomy): Eukaryota > Metazoa > Chordata > Actinopteri > Salmoniformes > Salmonidae > Oncorhynchus > Oncorhynchus keta. Next base: position 80,720,677 of record NC_068454.1, read on the forward strand.
AACCAATTTCTAAAGACTGGTGACATCCAGTGGAAGCGGTAGGAACTGCAAGAAGGTCCCTTTAGAAATCTGGATTCCCAATGAAACCCATTCTTGGGGGCAATGGTAGGCGAGGCTCTTCATTGAGCTGCACCACCCACCACTGCAACTGGAGTCCGATGGGCTCTATCTGGAAAACAAGATGGCGCCCAGTCTGGAGGCAATGGACCTGGGCCTGAGTCATTCCCCAAGGACATACGATCTCAATCTCTAGCTGTTATACAGCTGGACATAGAGAAGGTTGCCCATCTGGAGGAGAAAGTCAGCCATCTTCTCTGTACTCCTCTCCTCTCTCTCTATCTCGCTCTCTCTATCTGCCTGTGTTCTCTCTTTCTCCTGAACTTGTTCTTCCCTTTGTCCTTCTACCTTGCTTCTGTCCTTCACAACATATTCCTACATTTTCCCCTCCTGATTCCTGCTTTAGTACTCTATTGATTTGTAATTTGATGATGAAGAAAGGTGTGTGTGTTTGAAGAATATGGTTGTATGAGAGTGCTTATTTGTACAGGTTTGGCCATTGTAGTCAAAAGTTATAGTGTACGCGTTGAGATTGTTTTGGGCTGTGTTTTGTGAGTTCAGAATAAATTAAATATAAAATATTGATTTGATTTGTAGCTCTGAATATCAAAAGCTGGAGAAAAAAATCGCTGCAGCCTTGGTGCTGATGTTGCGCCCCAAAATATAGGCTGTTGCTGTTACCGACCAGCGACAGCAGGGGGCGCTATGAGATCAATAATATAAAGCACATGGCTGAAAGGCTGTTGTTCAATAATAACCTTCAAATGCAATATTGAGGCGGGAGGTTTTGTGAAATTATGGTGACAAAAAAGGAACACTCAAAAGTTCCCCAAACTGTAATAACTAGATGTCGACATTGTTGAATAATTAAAATAAAAAATAAAATATCTCCCTGAGATTACAAAGAGTATGTTTCCTCATGAGATGAAATTATAAAAATTGCTTGAATATGCGTAGGAGGGTGGTCGAAGTAAGCATCGCCCCTCCTTCCTGTTTCTCTCTCTGGATGGAGACAGAAAAGCTCTTTCACCTCGCCAGCATGTCTGTGTATCAGGACGGCGCATCCACAGTGCCTGTCTGTATCCTCTACCTCCGTGGCCTTACTAACAAGGGCAGGCGTGTCATCAACACTCAAACTGCAGCATGAACCCAGCGAGAGGACTTGGATGTTGCTGACAGAAATGTGCACATAGCGTGGACTTGAAAAGGTAGGTTCCATAGCCAGCCAGTCGACAAATGTAGGCGAGCCAGCTAAACAATTGAATGTCAGGTTCTTTGTTTATTTCGCGGAGATTCTGATTGAGCTAGTTTAGCTAGCCATTAACAATGCATAATAATTGTTGCCTGTACTTCAAATGTTCTTACCACACCTGTGTATAAACTTTGACCTGTTTAGGTCCTACTGTTGTTTGATAACTTGTGAATAATTATGGGTACCTTTGTTGAGTTATTGTGCTTCACACTGGCTGTGCAAGTGTAAACCTCTTCCTGAATAAACTTTGCATATGCTATGCTATAAGGGCTATAGTAACTAGCTAGGCAGATTTATTACACCCTTTACTATTTTTTGTTATTGATACTGTCAACTACTTGAACTAATAACTATGTTATTACATGCTAATAATGTCACGTTATGTATCTAATTTGATTATTTAGGCAGTGTTTTGTATATATATAGATTGGGTCAATAGGTGATTCATGGTAATGCAGGGATTGGTTGCTTTAATATCCTCAAATTCTTATACGTCAGTCTCCAGTGAGAGTTGAGCGGAATTCTGAACAGCAGCCAAGAAAGGTGATTGATATTCAGCATGTCCCTGGTGTTACGCACTCCCCTATCTGCCCTCCTACCTGCCTGCCTCGTACTGGCCCTGCTCCCCTATCTGCCCTCCTACCTGCCTGGCTCGTACTGGCCCTGCTCCCCTATCTGCCCTCCTACCTGCCTGGCTCGTACTGGCCCTGCTCCCCTATCTGCCCTCCTACCTGCCTGGCTCGTACTGGCCCTGCTCCCCTATCTGCCCTCCTACCTGCCTGGCTCGTACTGGCCCTGCTCCCCTATCTGCCCTCCTACCTGCCTGCCTCGTACTGGCCCTGCTCCCCTATCTGCCCTCCTACCTACCTGCCTCGTACTGGCCCTGCTCCCCTATCTGCCTGCCTCGTACTGGCCCTGCTCCCCTATCTGCCTGCCTCGTACTGGCCCTGCTCCCCTATCTTCCCTCCTACCTGCCTGCCTCGTACTGGCCCTGCTCCCCTATCTGCCCTCCTACCTGCCTGCCTCGTACTGGCCCTGCTCCCCTATCTGCCCTCCTACCTGCCCTCCTACCTGCCTGCCTAGTTCTGGCCCTGCTCCCCTGCATCCCTACCTGCCCTTCTACTTCCATTCCTTCCTGCGCGCCTCATTCCGGTCCTACCTCCCTGCCTGCCTCATTCCGGCCCTCCCTGCCTGCCTCCTTCCGGTCCTACCTCCCTGCCTGCCTCCTTCCGGTCCTACCTCCCTGCCTGCCTCCTTCCGGTCCTACCTCCCTGCCTGCCTCATTCCGGCCCTACCTGCCCGCAATAAGGACACTGCATTCCACAGGGTTATACAAGGAGCCTGAAGGAGAGTGGTTAAGGGAGGGAGGGAAAACGTAAGGGAGGGAGGGGAGGTAGTTTCTTTTAATTTAATTTCATATGGTTTAATCTGGCACTCAGCCCAAACCATTCGCTTGTCCTGTTTTGATCTTTAAATATACAGTGGGAGAAAAAGGAGGAAGGTTATGAGTGGAGAGAAGAGAGCAGAAAGAGACAGGGGATTGGTGAAAGAGAGGTAGGTATGGAGGGAATTGGTGAGATGAACGGAGAGGTATAGAAGATGGGGGAGAGAGAACAGAATGTACACAGAGAGAGAGATAGAGACTGGTGTATGTATCTGAAAGCTGATCTGTCCCACTCAGAGAGCAGTTCTTTCTGTGGACTATTGATTTAGGCCCGACCACCATCTCCCTCAGTCTACCAGTTCTGGAACCCTAGACGTTGTCTGTAGATACAGACCTAGGATCAGTTTACCATCCCCTAATCCTAACCCCAACCATAGGGATCAAAATACAAAAATAATTTCATCCACCCTTTGTTTTCCTACAGTATCAGTACAGATGAAGGAAAGGAGATGAGGAGACCACTTA
>NC_068454.1:80723994-80753994 GCF_023373465.1 Oncorhynchus keta
GGTTCCAAACAACAGTTCCAAACAACAGTTCTAAACAACAGTTCCACACAACAGTTCCACACAACAGTTCCAAACAACAGTTCCAAACAACAGTTCCAATCAACCGTTCCAAACAACAGTTCCAATCAACCGTTCCAAACAACAGTTCCAATCAACAGTTCCAATCAACCGTTCCAAACAACAGTTCCAAACAACAGTTCCACACAACAGTTCCAAACAACAGTTTAAACAACGGTTCCAAACAACGGTTCCAAACAACAGTTCCAAACAACAGTTCCAAACAACAGTTCTAAACAACAGTTCCACACAACAGTTCCAAACAACAGTTCCAAACAACAGTTCTAAACAACAGTTCTAAACAACAGTTCCAAACAACAGTTCTAAACAACAGTTCCAAACAACAGTTCTAAACAACAGTTCCAAACAACAGTTCCAAACAACAGTTCTAAACAACAGTTCTAAACAACAGTTCCAAACAACAGTTCCAATCAACAGTTCTAAACAACAGTTCTAAACAACAGTTCTAAACAACAGTTCTAAACAACAGTTCCAAACAACAGTTCTAAACAACCGTTCCAAACAACCGTTCCAAACAACAGTTCCAAACAACAGTTCCAATCAACAGTTCCAATCAACAGTTCTAAACAACAGTTCCAAACAACCGTTCCAAACAACAGTTCCAAACAACAGTTCTAAACAACAGTTCCAAACAACAGTTCTAAACAACAGTTCCAAACAACAGTTCCAAACAACAGTTCCAAACAACAGTTCTAAACAACAGTTCCAAACAACAGTTCCAAACAACAGTTCTAAACAACAGTTCTAAACAACAGTTCCAAACAACAGTTCCAATCAACAGTTCTAAACAACAGTTCTAAACAACAGTTCCAAACAACAGTTCTAAACAACCGTTCCAAACAACCGTTCCAAACAACAGTTCCAATCAACAGTTCTAAACAACAGTTCTAAACAACAGTTCCAATCAACAGTTCCAATCAACAGTTCTAAACAACAGTTCCAAACAACCGTTCCAAACAACAGTTCCAAACAACAGTTCCAAACAACAGTTCTAAACAACAGTTCCAAACAACAGTTCCAAACAACCGTTCCAAACAACAGTTCCAAACAACAGTTCCAATCAACAGTTCCAAACAACAGTTCTAAACAACAGTTCCAAGCAACAGTTCTAAACAACAGTTCCAAACAACAGTTCCAAACAACAGTTCCAAACAACAGTTCTAAACAACAGTTCCAAACAACAGTTCCAAACAACAGTTCTAAACAACAGTTCCAAACAACAGTTCCAAACAACAGTTCCAATCAACAGTTCTAAACAACAGTTCTAAACAACAGTTCCAAACAACAGTTCTAAACAACCGTTCCAAACAACCGTTCCAAACAACAGTTCCAAACAACAGTTCTAAACAACAGTTCCAATCAACAGTTCCAATCAACAGTTCTAAACAACAGTTCCAAACAACCGTTCCAAACAACAGTTCCAAACAACAGTTCCAAACAACAGTTCTAAACAACAGTTCCAAACAACAGTTCCAAACAACCGTTCCAAACAACAGTTCCAATCAACAGTTCTAAACAACAGTTCTAAACAACAGTTCCAAACAACAGTTCCAATCAACAGTTCTAAACAACAGTTCCAAACAACAGTTCCAAACAACAGTTCCAATCAACAGTTCTAAACAACAGTTCCAAACAACAGTTCTAAACAACAGTTCCAAACAACCGTTCCAAACAACAGTTCCAATCCACAGTTCCAATCAACAGTTCTAAACAACAGTTCTAAACAACAGTTCCAATCAACAGTTCTAAACAACAGTTCTAAACAACAGTTCTAAACAACAGTTCCAAGCAACAGTTCCAAACAACAGTTCTAAACAACAGTTCTAAACAACAGTTCTAAACAACAGTTCCAAGCAACAGTTCTAAACAACAGTTCTAAACAACAGTTCCAAACAACAGTTCCAATCAACAGTTCTAAACAACAGTTCTAAACAACAGTTCCAAACAACCGTTCCAAACAACAGTTCCAATCAACAGTTCTAAACAACAGTTCTAAACAACAGTTCCAATCAACAGTTCTAAACAACAGTTCTAAACAACAGTTCCAAACAACAGTTCCAATCAACAGTTCTAAACAACAGTTCTAAACAACAGTTCTAAACAACAGTTCCAATCAACAGTTCCAAACAACAGTTCCAAGCAACAGTTCCAAACAACAGTTCTAAACAACAGTTACAAACAACAGTTCTAAACAACAGTTCTAAACAACAGTTCTAAACAACAGTTCCAAACAACAGTTCCAATCAACAGTTCTAAACAACAGTTCTAAACAACAGTTCCAAGCAACAGTTCCAAACAACAGTTCTAAACAACAGTTCCAAACAACAGTTCTAAACAACAGTTCTAAACAACAGTTCTAAACAATAGTTCTAAACAACAGTTCTAAACAACAGTTCCAAGCAACAGTTCTAAACAACAGTTCTAAACAACAGTTCCAAGCAACAGTTCTAAACAACAGTTCTAAACAACAGTTCCAAACAACAGTTCCAAGCAACAGTTCTAAACAACAGTTTTAAACAACAGTTCCAAGCAACAGTTCTAAACAACAGTTCTAAACAACAGTTCCAAACAACAGTTCTAATCAACAGTTCTAAACAACAGTTCTAAACAACAGTTCCAAGCAACAGTTCCAAACAACAGTTCTAAACAACAGTTCTAAACAACAGTTCTAAACAACAGTTCTAAACAACAGTTCCAAACAACAGTTCCAAACAACAGTTCCAAGCAACAGTTCTAAACAACAGTTCCAAACAACAGTTCCAAACAACAGTTCCAATCAACAGTTCTAAAGAACAGTTCTAAACAACAGTTCTAAACAACAGGGCCAAGCAACAGTCCCAAGCAACAATTCTAAACAACAGTTCTAAACAACAGTTCTAAGCAACAGTTCTAAACAACAGTTCTAAACAACTGTTCTAAACAACCGTTCCAAACAACAGTTCCAATCAACAGTTCTAAACAACAGTTCCAAACAACAGTTCCAAACAACAGTTCCAAACAACAGTTCTAAACAACAGTTCCAAACAACAGTTCCAAACAACAGTTCTAAACAACAGTTCCAAACAACAGTTCCAAACAACCGTTCCAAACAACAGTTCCAAGCAACAGTTCTAAACAACAGTTCTAAACAACAGTTCCAAACAACAGTTCCAAACAACAGTTCCAAACAACAGTTCTAATCAACAGTTCCAAACAACAGTTCCAAACAACAGTTCCAAACAACAGTTCTAAACAACAGTTCTAAACAACAGTTCCAAACAACAGTTCCAAGCAACAGTTCTAAACAACAGTTCTAAACAACAGTTCTAAACAACAGTTCCAAACAACAGTTCTAAACAACCGTTCCAAACAACCGTTCCAAACAACAGTTCCAATCAACAGTTCCAATCAACAGTTCTAAACAACAGTTCCAAACAACAGTTCTAAACAACAGTTCCAAACAACAGTTCCAAACAACAGTTCTAAACAACAGTTCCAAACAACAGTTCTAAACAACAGTTCCAAACAACAGTTCCAAACAACAGTTCTAAACAACAGTTCCAAGCAACAGTTCTAAACAACAGTTCCAAGCAACAGTTCTAAACAACAGTTCTAAACAACAGTTCCAAGCAACAGTTCTAAACAACAGTTCTAAACAACAGTTCTAAACAACAGTTCCAAGCAACAGTTCTAAACAACAGTTCTAAACAACAGTTCTAAACAACAGTTCCAAACAACAGTTCCAAGCAACAGTTCTAAACAACAGTTCTAAACAACAGTTCTAAACAACAGTTCCAAACAACAGTTCTAAACAACCGTTCCAAACAACCGTTCCAAACAACAGTTCCAAACAACAGTTCCAATCAACAGTTCTAAACAACAGTTCTAAACAACAGTTCTAAACAACAGTTCCAAACAACAGTTCCAAGCAACAGTTCTAAACAACAGTTCCAAACAACAGTTCCAAACAACAGTTCTAAACAACAGTTCCAAGCAACAGTTCTAAACAACAGTTCTAAACAACAGTTCCAAGCAACAGTTCTAAACAACAGTTCTAAACAACCGTTCCAAACAACAGTTCTAAACAACAGTTCTAAACAACAGTTCCAAACAACAGTTCTAAACAACAGTTCCAAACAACAGTTCAAACAACAGTTCCAAGCAACAGTTCTAAACAACAGTTCTAAACAACAGTTCTAAACAACAGTTCCAAACAACAGTTCCAAACAACAGTTCCAAACAACAGTTCTAATCAACAGTTCCAAACAACAGTTCCAAACAACAGTTCCAAACAACAGTTCTAATCAACAGTTCCAAACAACAGTTCCAAACAACAGTTCCAAACAACAGTTCTAAACAACAGTTCTAAACAACAGTTCCAAACAACAGTTCCAAGCAACAGTTCCAAGAAACAGTTCTAAACAACAGTTCTAAACAACAGTTCCAAACAACAGTTCTAAACAACGTTCCAAACAACCGTTCCAAACAACAGTTCCAATCAACAGTTCCAATCAACAGTTCTAAACAACAGTTCCAAACAACAGTTCTAAACAACAGTTCCAAACAACAGTTCCAAACAACAGTTCTAAACAACAGTTCCAAACAACAGTTCTAAACAACAGTTCCAAACAACAGTTCCAAACAACAGTTCTAAACAACAGTTCCAAACAACAGTTCTAAACAACAGTTCCAAGCAACAGTTCTAAACAACAGTTCTAAACAACAGTTCCAAGCAACAGTTCTAAACAACAGTTCTAAACAACAGTTCTAAACAACAGTTCCAAGCAACAGTTCTAAACAACAGTTCTAAACAACAGTTCTAAACAACAGTTCCAAACAACAGTTCTAAACAACAGTTCTAAACAACAGTTCTAAACAACAGTTCCAAACAACAGTTCCAAACAACCGTTCTAAACAACAGTTCCAAACAACAGTTCCAAACAACAGTTCCAAACAACAGTTCCAATCAACAGTTCTAAACAACAGTTCTAAACAACAGTTCTAAACAACAGTTCCAAACAACAGTTCCAAGCAACAGTTCTAAACAACAGTTCCAAACAACAGTTCCAAACAACAGTTCTAAACAACAGTTCCAAGCAACAGTTCTAAACAACAGTTCTAAACAACAGTTCTAAACAACAGTTCCAAGCAACAGTTCTAAACAACAGTTCTAAACAACAGTTCTAAACAACAGTTCTAAACAACAGTTCCAAACAACAGTTCCAAACAACAGTTCTAAACAACAGTTCTAAACAACAGTTCCAAACAACAGTTCCAATCAACAGTTCTAAACAACAGTTCTAAACAACAGTTCCAAACAACCGTTCCAAACAACAGTTCCAATCAACAGTTCTAAACAACAGTTCCAAACAACCGTTCCAAACAACAGTTCCAATCAACAGTTCTAAACAACAGTTCTAAACAACAGTTCCAAGCAACAGTTCCAAACAACAGTTCTAAACAACAGTTCCAAACAACAGTTCCAAACAACAGTTCTAAACAACAGTTCTAAACAACAGTTCTAAACAATAGTTCTAAACAACAGTTCTAAACAACAGTTCCAAGCAACAGTTCTAAACAACAGTTCTAAACAACAGTTCCAAACAACAGTTCCAAGCAACAGTTCTAAACAACAGTTCTAAACAACAGTTCTAAACAACAGTTCCAAGCAACAGTTCTAAACAACAGTTCTAAACAACAGTTCCAAACAACAGTTCCAAACAACAGTTCCAAACAACAGTTCTAATCAACAGTTCCAAACAACAGTTCCAAACAACAGTTCCAAACAACAGTTCTAAACAACAGTTCCAAACAACAGTTCTAAACAACAGTTCTAAACAACAGTTCCAAACAACAGTTCCAAACAACAGTTCTAAACAACAGTTCTAAACAACAGTTCTAAACAACAGTTCCAAACAACAGTTCTAAACAACAGTTCTAAACAACAGTTCCAAACAACAGTTCCAAACAACAGTTCCAAGCAACAGTTCTAAACAACAGTTCTAAACAACAGTTCTAAACAACAGTTCTAAACAACAGTTCTAAACAACAGTTCCAAACAACAGTTCCAAACAACAGTTCCAAACAACAGTTCTAAACAACAGTTCCAAACAACAGTTCCAAACAACAGTTCTAAACAACAGTTCTAAACAACAGTTCCAAACAACAGTTCTAAACAACAGTTCTAAACAACAGTTCTAAACAACAGTTCCAAACAACAGTTCTAAACAACAGTTCCAAACAACAGTTCCAAGCAACAGTTCTAAACAACAGTTCTAAACAACAGTTCTAAACAACAGTTCCAAACAACAGTTCTAAACAACAGTTCCAAACAACAGTTCCAAACAACAGTTCCAAACAACAGTTCTAATCAACAGTTCCAAACAACAGTTCCAAACAACAGTTCCAAACAACAGTTCTAAACAACAGTTCTAAACAACAGTTCCAAACAACAGTTCCAATCAACAGTTCTAAACAACAGTTCCAAAAAACCGTTCCAAACAACAGTTCCAATCAACAGTTCTAAACAACAGTTCTAAACAACAGTTCTAAACAACAGTTCCAAACAACAGATCCAAGCAACAGTTCCAAGAAACAGTTCTAAACAACAGTTCTAAACAACAGTTCTAAACAACAGTTCCAAGCAACAGTTCTAAACAACAGTTCTAAACAACAGTTCTAAACAACAGTTCCAAACAACAGTTCCAAACAACAGTTCTAAACAACAGTTCTAAACAACAGTTCCAAACAACAGTTCCAATCAACAGTTCTAAACAACAGTTCTAAACAACAGTTCTAAACAACAGTTCCAAACAACAGTTCCAAACAACAGTTCCAATCAACAGTTCTAAACAACCGTTCCAAACAACAGTTCCAAACAACAGTTCCAAACAACAGTTCTAAACAACAGTTCCAAGCAACAGTTCCAAGCAACAGTTCCAAACAACAGTTCTAAACAACAGTTCCAAACAACAGTTCTAAACAACAGTTCTAAACAAGTTCTAAACAATAGTTCTAAACAACAGTTCTAAACAACAGTTCCAAGCAACAGTTCTAAACAACAGTTCTAAACAACAGTTCCAAACAACAGTTCCAAGCAACAGTTCTAAACAACAGTTTTAAACAACAGTTCCAATCAACAGTTCCAATCAACAGTTCTAAACAACAGTTCCAAACAACCGTTCCAAACAACAGTTCCAATCAACAGTTCTAAACAACAGTTCTAAACAACAGTTCCAAACAACAGTTCCAAACAACAGTTCTAAACAACAGTTCCAAACAACAGTTCCAAACAACAGTTCTAAAGAACAGTTCCAAACAACAGTTCTAAACAACAGTTCCAAACAACAGTTCCAAACAACCGTTCCAAACAACAGTTCCAATCAACAGTTCTAAACAACAGTTCTAAACAACAGTTCCAAACAACAGTTCCAATCAACAGTTCCAATCAACAGTTCTAATCAACAGTTCTAAACAACAGTTCTAAACAACAGTTCCAAGCAACAGTTCCAAACAACAGTTCTAAACAACAGTTCCAAACAACAGTTCTAAACAACAGTTCCAAACAACAGTTCTAAACAACAGTTCTAAACAACAGTTCTAAACAACAGTTCTAAACAACAGTTCCAAGCAACAGTTCTAAACAACAGTTCTAAACAACAGTTCCAAGCAACAGTTCTAAACAACAGTTCTAAACAACAGTTCCAAACAACAGTTCCAAACAACAGTTCCAAACAACAGTTCTAATCAACAGTTCCAAACAACAGTTCCAAACAACAGTTCTAAACAACAGTTCTAAACAACAGTTCCAAACAACAGTTCCAATCAACAGTTCTAAACAACAGTTCCAAACAACAGTTCCAAACAACAGTTCCAATCAACAGTTCTAAACAACAGTTCTAAACAACAGTTCTAAACAACAGTTCCAAACAACAGTTCCAATCAACAGTTCTAAACAACAGTTCTAAACAACAGTTCTAAACAACAGTTCCAAACAACAGTTCCAATCAACAGTTCTAAACAACAGTTCTAAACAACAGTTCCAAACAACAGTTCCAATCAACAGTTCCAATCAACAGTTCTAATCAACAGTTCTAAACAACAGTTCCAAGCAACAGTTCCAAACAACAGTTCTAAACAACAGTTCCAAACAACAGTTCTAAACAACAGTTCCAAACAACAGTTCTAAACAACAGTTCTAAACAACAGTTCTAAACAACAGTTCCAAGCAACAGTTCTAAACAACAGTTCTAAACAACAGTTCCAAGCAACAGTTCTAAACAACAGTTCCAAACAACAGTTCCAAACAACAGTTCCAAACAACAGTTCCAAACAACAGTTCTAAACAACAGTTCTAAACAACAGTTCTAAACACAGTTCTAAACAACAGTTCCAAGCAACAGTTCTAAACAACAGTTCTAAACAACAGTTCCAATCAACAGTTCTAATCAACAGTTCTAAACAACAGTTCCAAACAACAGTTCTAAAAACAACAGTTCCAAACAACAGTTCTAAACAACAGTTCCAAACAACAGTTCTAAACAACAGTTCCAAACAACAGTTCTAAACAACAGTTCCAAACAACAGTTCTAAACAACAGTTCCAAACAACAGTTCTAAACAACAGTTCTAAACAACAGTTCTAAACAACAGTTCCAAGCAACAGTTCTAAACAACAGTTCTAAACAACAGTTCCAAACAACAGTTCCAAACAACAGTTCCAAACAACAGTTCTAATCAACAGTTCCAAACAACAGTTCCAAACAACAGTTCCAAACAACAGTTCTAAACAACAGTTCCAAACAACAGTTCCAATCAACAGTTCTAAACAACAGTTCCAAACAACCGTTCCAAACAACAGTTCCAATCAACAGTTCTAAACAACAGTTCTAAACAACAGTTCCAAACAACAGATCCAAACAACAGTTCCAAGCAACAGTTCTAATCAACAGTTCTAAACAACAGTTCTAAACAACAGTTCAAACAAAGTTCTAAACAACAGTTCTAAACAACAGTTCCAACAACAGTTCTAAACAACAGTTCTAAACAACAGTTCCAAACAACAGTTCTAAACAACAGTTCTAAACAACAGTTCTAAACAACAGTTCCAAACAACAGTTCTAAACAACAGTTCCAAACAACAGTTCTAAACAACAGTTTAAACAACAGTTCCAACAACAGTTTAAACAACAGTTCAAACAACAGTTCCAAACAACAGTTCCAAACAACAGTTCTAAACAACAGTTCCAAACAACAGTTCCAAACAACAGTTCCAAACAACAGTTCTAAACAACAGTTCTAAACAACAGTTCCAAACAACAGTTCCAATCAACAGTTCTAAACAACAGTTCCAAACAACAGTTCCAAACAACAGTTCCAATCAACAGTTCTAAACAACAGTTCTAACAACAGTTCTAAACAACAGTTCAACAGTTCCAACAACAGTTCCAAACAACAGTTCTAAACAACAGTTCTAAACAACAGTTCAAACAACAGTTCCAAACAACAGTTCCAACAACAGTTCTAAACAACAGTTCTAAACAACAGTTCTAAACAACAGTTCCAAGCAACAGTTCTAAACAACAGTTCTAAACAACAGTTCTAAACAACAGTTCCAAGCAACAGTTCCAAACAACAGTTCTAAACAACAGTTCTAAACAACAGTTCCAAACAACAGTTCCAATCAACAGTTCTAAACAACAGTTCTAAACAACAGTTCTAAACAACAGTTCCAAACAACCGTTCCAAACAACAGTTCCAATCAACAGTTCTAAACAACAGTTCCAAACAACCGTTCCAAACAACAGTTCCAATCAACAGTTCTAAACAACAGTTCTAAACAACAGTTCCAAGCAACAGTTCCAAACAACAGTTCTAAACAACAGTTCCAAACAACAGTTCTAAACAACAGTTCTAAACAACAGTTCTAAACAATAGTTCTAAACAACAGTTCTAAACAACAGTTCCAAGCAACAGTTCTAAACAACAGTTCTAAACAACAGTTCCAAACAACAGTTCCAAACAACAGTTCTAAACAACAGTTCTAAACAACAGTTCCAAACAACAGTTCCAATCAACAGTTCTAAACAACAGTTCCAAACAACCGTTCCAAACAACAGTTCCAATCAACAGTTCTAAACAACAGTTCTAAACAACAGTTCCAAACAACAGTTCCAAACAACAGTTCTAAACAACAGTTCCAAACAACAGTTCCAAACAACAGTTCTAAACAACAGTTCCAAACAACAGTTCTAAACAACAGTTCTAAACAACAGTTCCAAACAACAGTTCCAAACAACAGTTCCAAACAACAGTTCTAAACAACAGTTCTAAACAACAGTTCTAAACAACAGTTCCAAACAACAGTTCCAAACAACAGTTCTAAACAACAGTTCTAAACAACAGTTCCAAACAACAGTTCCAAACAACAGTTCTAAACAACAGTTCTAAACAACAGTTCCAAACAACAGTTCCAATCAACAGTTCTAAACAACAGTTCTAAACAACAGTTCTAAACAACAGTTCCAAACAACAGTTCCAAACAACAGTTCAGTTCAAACAACAGTTCCAAACAACAGTTCCAAACAACAGTTCCAATCAACAGTTCAAACAACAGTTCTAAACAACAAACAACAGTTCCAAACAACAGTTCTAAACAACAGTTCCAAACAACAGTTCTAAACAACAGTTCTAAACAAAACAACAATAGTTCTAAACAACAGTTCTAAACAACAGTTCCAAGCAACAGTTCTAAACAACAGTTCTAAACAACAGTTCCAAACAACAGTTCCAAACAACAGTTCTAAACAACAGTTTTAAACAACAGTTCCAACAACAGTTCCAAACAACAGTTCTAAACAACAGTTCCAAACAACCGTTCCAAACAACAGTTCCAAACAACAGTTCCAAACAACAGTTCCAAACAACAGTTCCAAACAACAGTTCCAAACAACAGTTCCAAACAACAGTTCCAAACAACAGTTCCAAACAACAGTTCTAAACAACAGTTCCAAACAACAGTTCCAAACAACAGTTCCAAACAACAGTTCTAAACAACAGTTCCAAACAACAGTTCCAATCAACAGTTCTAATCAACAGTTCTAAACAACAGTTCCAAACAACAGTTCTAAACAACAGTTCCAAGCAACAGTTCTAAACAACAGTTCTAAACAACAGTTCCAAACAACAGTTCTAAACAACAGTTCCAAACAACAGTTCTAAACAACAGTTCTAAACAACAGTTCTAAACAACAGTTCTAAACAACAGTTCCAAGCAACAGTTCTAAACAACAGTTCTAAACAACAGTTCCAAACAACAGTTCTAAACAACAGTTCTAAACAACAGTTCCAAACAACAGTTCCAAACAACAGTTCCAAACAACAGTTCTAATCAACAGTTCTAAACAACAGTTCCAAACAACAGTTCTAAACAACAGTTCTAAACAACAGTTCTAAACAACAGTTCCAATCAACAGTTCTAAACAACAGTTCCAAAAACCGTTCCAAACAACAGTTCCAATCAACAGTTCTAAACAACAGTTCTAAACAACAGTTCTAAACAACAGTTCCAAACAACAGACCAAGCAAACAAGAAACAGTTCAAACAACAGTTCTAAACAACAGTTCTAAACAACAGTTCCAACAACAGTTCTAAACAACAGTTCTAAACAACAGTTCTAAACAACAGTTCCAAGCAACAGTTCCAAACAACAGTTCTAAACAACAGTTCTAAACAACAGTTCCAAACAACAGTTCCAATCAACAGTTCTAAACAACAGTTCTAAACAACAGTTCTAAACAACAGTTCCAAACAACCGTTCCAAACAACAGTTCCAATCAACAGTTCTAAACAACAGTTCCAAACAACAGTTCCAAACAACAGTTCCAATCAACAGTTCTAAACAACAGTTCCAAACAACAGTTCCAAGCAACAGTTCCAAACAACAGTTCTAAACAACAGTTCCAAACAACAGTTCTAAACAACAGTTCTAAACAACAAGTTCTAAACAACAGTTCTAAACAACAGTTCTAAACAACAGTTCCAAGCAACAGTTCTAAACAACAGTTCAAACAACAGTTCCAAACAACAGTTCCAAGCAACAGTTCTAAACAACAGTTTTAAACAACAGTTCCAACAACAGTTCCAATCAACAGTTCTAAACAACAGTTCCAAACAACAGTTCCAAACAACAGTTCCAATCAACAGTTCTAAACAACAGTTCTAAACAACAGTTCCAAACAACAGTTCCAAACAACAGTTCTAAACAACAGTTCCAAACAACAGTTCCAAACAACAGTTCTAAACAACAGTTCCAAACAACAGTTCTAAACAACAGTTCTAAACAACAGTTCCAAACAACCGTTCCAAACAACAGTTCCAATCAACAGTTCTAAACAACAGTTTAAACAACAGTTCTAAACAACAGTTCCAATCAACAGTTCTAATCAACAGTTCTAAACAACAGTTCCAAACAACAGTTCTAAACAACAGTTCCAAACAACAGTTCCAAACAACAGTTCAAACAACAGTTCCAAACAACAGTTCTAAACAACAGTTCCAAACAACAGTTCTAAACAACAGTTCTAAACAACAGTTTAAACAACAGTTCTAAACAACAGTTCCAACAACAGTTTAAACAACAGTTCTAAACAACAGTTCTAAACAACAGTTCCAAACAACAGTTCCAAACAACAGTTCCAAACAACAGTTCCAAACAACAGTTCTAAACAACAGTTCTAAACAACAGTTCCAAACAACAGTTCCAAACAACAGTTCTAAACAACAGTTCTAAACAACAGTTCCAAACAACAGTTCCAATCAACAGTTCTAAACAACAGTTCCAAACAACCGTTCCAAACAACAGTTCCAATCAACAGTTCTAAACAACAGTTCTAAACAACAGTTCTAAACAACAGTTCCAAACAACAGTTCCAATCAACAGTTCTAATCAACAGTTCTAAACAACAGTTCTAAACAACAGTTCCAAACAACAGTTCTAAACAACAGTTCCAAGCAACAGTTCTAAACAACAGTTCTAAACAACAGTTCCAAACAACAGTTCTAAACAACAGTTCTAAACAACAGTTCTAAACAACAGTTCTAAACAACAGTTCTAAACAACAGTTCCAAACAACAGTTCTAAACAACAGTTCTAAACAACAGTTCCAAACAACAGTTCTAAACAACAGTTCCAAACAACAGTTCCAAACAACAGTTCTAAACAACAGTTCCAAACAACAGTTCCAAACAACAGTTCTAAACAACAGTTCCAAACAACAGTTCCAAACAACAGTTCCAAACAACAGTTCTAAACAACAGTTCTAAACAACAGTTCCAAACAACAGTTCCAATCAACAGTTCTAAACAACAGTTCCAAAAACAGTTCCAAACAACAGTTCCAATCAACAGTTCTAAACAACAGTTCTAACAACAGTTCTAAACAACAGTTCCAAACAACAGATCCAAGCAACAGTTCCAAACAACAGTTCTAAACAACAGTTCTAAACAACAGTTCCAAACAACAGATCCAAGCAACAGTTCCAAGAAACAGTTCTAAACAACAGTTCTAAACAACAGTTCTAAACAACAGTTCCAAGCAACAGTTCTAAACAACAGTTCTAAACAACAGTTCTAAACAACAGTTCCAAGCAACAGTTCTAAACAACAGTTCTAAACAACAGTTCCAAACAACAGTTCCAATCAACAGTTCTAAACAACAGTTCTAAACAACAGTTCCAAACAACCGTTCCAAACAACAGTTCCAATCAACAGTTCTAAACAACAGTTCCAAACAACCGTTCCAAACAACAGTTCCAATCAACAGTTCTAAACAACAGTTCTAAACAACAGTTCCAAGCAACAGTTCCAAACAACAGTTCTAAACAACAGTTCCAAACAACAGTTCTAAACAACAGTTCTAAACAACAATTCTAAACAATAGTTCTAAACAACAGTTCTAAACAACAGTTCCAAGCAACAGTTCTAAACAACAGTTCTAAACAACAGTTCCAAACAACAGTTCCAAGCAACAGTTCTAAACAACAGTTTTAAACAACAGTTCCAATCAACAGTTCCAATCAACAGTTCTAAACAACAGTTCCAAACAACCGTTCCAAACAACAGTTCCAATCAACAGTTCTAAACAACAGTTCTAAACAACAGTTCCAAACAACAGTTCCAAACAACAGTTCTAAACAACAGTTCCAAACAACAGTTCCAAACAACAGTTCTAAAGAACAGTTCCAAACAACAGTTCTAAACAACAGTTCCAAACAACAGTTCCAAACAACCGTTCCAAACAACAGTTCCAATCAACAGTTCTAAACAACAGTTCTAAACAACAGTTCCAAACAACAGTTCCAAACAACAGTTCTAAACAACAGTTCCAAACAACAGTTCTAAACAACAGTTCTAAACAACAATTCTAAACAACAGTTCTAAACAACAGTTCTAAACAACAGTTCCAAGCAACAGTTCTAAACAACAGTTCTAAACAACAGTTCCAAACAACAGTTCCAAGCAACAGTTCTAAACAACAGTTTAAACAACAGTTCCAATCAACAGTTCCAATCAACAGTTCTAAACAACAGTTCAAACAACCGTTCCAAACAACAGTTCCAATCAACAGTTCTAAACAACAGTTCCAAACAACAGTTCCAAACAACAGTTCTAAACAACAGTTCCAAACAACAGTTCCAAACAACAGTTCCAAACAACAGTTCTAAACAACAGTTCCAAACAACAGTTCCAAACAACCGTTCCAAACAACAGTTCCAATCAACAGTTCTAAACAACAGTTCTAAACAACAGTTCCAATCAACAGTTCCAAACAACAGTTCTAAACAACAGTTCTAAACAACAGTTCTAAACAACAGTTCTAAACAACAGTTCCAAACAACAGTTCTAAACAACAGTTCCAAACAACAGTTCCAAACAACAGTTCTAAACAACAGTTCCAAACAACAGTTCTAAACAACAGTTCTAAACAACAGTTCTAAACAACAGTTCTAAACAACAGTTCCAAGCAACAGTTCTAAACAACAGTTCTAAACAACAGTTCCAAACAACAGTTCCAAACAACAGTTCCAAACAACAGTTCTAATCAACAGTTCTAAACAACAGTTCCAAACAACAGTTCTAAACAACAGTTCTAAACAACAGTTCCAAACAACAGTTCCAATCAACAGTTCTAAACAACAGTTCCAAACAACCGTTCCAAACAACAGTTCCAATCAACAGTTCTAAACAACAGTTCTAAACAACAGTTCTAAACAACAGTTCCAAACAACAGTTCCAATCAACAGTTCTAATCAACAGTTCTAAACAACAGTTCCAAACAACAGTTCTAAACAACAGTTCCAAGCAACAGTTCTAAACAACAGTTCTAAACAACAGTTCCAAGCAACAGTTCTAAACAACAGTTCTAAACAACAGTTCTAAACAACAGTTCCAAACAACAGTTCTAAACAACAGTTCCAAGCAACAGTTCTAAACAACAGTTCTAAACAACAGTTCCAAGCAACAGTTCTAAACAACAGTTCTAAACAACAGTTCCAAACAACAGTTCCAAACAACAGTTCTAATCAACAGTTCCAAACAACAGTTCCAAACAACAGTTCCAAACAACAGTTCTAAACAACAGTTCTAAACAACAGTTCCAAACAACAGTTCCAATCAACAGTTCTAAACAACAGTTCCAAAAAACCGTTCCAAACAACAGTTCCAATCAACAGTTCTAAACAACAGTTCTAACAACAGTTCTAAACAACAGTTCCAAACAACAGATCCAAGCAACAGTTCCAAGAAACAGTTCTAAACAACAGTTCTAAACAACAGTTCTAAACAACAGTTCAAGCAACAGTTCTAAACAACAGTTCTAAACAACAGTTCTAAACAACAGTTCCAAACAACAGTTCTAAACAACAGTTCTAAACAACAGTTCTAAACAACAGTTCCAAACAACAGTTCCAAACAACAGTTCCAATCAACAGTTCCAATCAACAGTTCTAAACAACAGTTCTAAACAACAGTTCTAAACAACAGTTTCAAGCAACAGTTCTAAACAACAGGGCCAAGCAACAGTCCCAAGCAACAATTCTAAACAACAGTTCTAAACAACAGTTCCAAGCAACAGTTCTAAACAACAGTTCTAAACAACAGTTCCAAAGAACCGTTCCAAACAACAGTTCCAATCAACAGTTCCAAGCAACAGTTCTAAACAACAGTTCCACACAACAGTTCCACACAACAGTTCCAAACAACAGTTCCAAACAACAGTTCCAATCAACATTTCTAAACAACAGTTCCAAACAACCGTTCCAAACAACAGTTCCAATCAACAGTTCTAAACAACAGTTCTAAACAACAGTTCCAAACAACAGTTCTAAACAACAGTTCCAAGCAACAGTTTTAAGCAACAGTTCCAAACAACAGTTCCAAACAACAGTTCTAAACAACAGTTCTAAACAACAGTTCCAAACAACAGTTCCAAACAACAGTTCCAAACAACAGTTCTAAACAACAGTTCCAAACAACAGTTCTAAACAACAGTTCTAAACAACAGTTCTAAACAACAGTTCTAAACAACAGTTCCAAACAACAGTTCCAAACAACAGTTCCAATCAACAGTTCCAATCAACAGTTCTAAACAACAGTTCTAAACAACAGTTCTAAACAACAGTTCTAAACAACAGTTTCAAGCAACAGTTCTAAACAACAGGGCCAAGCAACAGTCCCAAGCAACAATTCTAAACAACAGTTCTAAACAACAGTTCCAAGCAACAGTTCTAAACAACAGTTCTAAACAACAGTTCCAAAGAACCGTTCCAAACAACAGTTCCAATCAACAGTTCCAAGCAACAGTTCTAAACAACAGTTCCACACAACAGTTCCACACAACAGTTCCAAACAACAGTTCCAAACAACAGTTCCAATCAACATTTCTAAACAACAGTTCCAAACAACCGTTCCAAACAACAGTTCCAATCAACAGTTCTAAACAACAGTTCTAAACAACAGTTCCAAACAACAGTTCTAAACAACAGTTCCAAGCAACAGTTTTAAGCAACAGTTCCAAACAACAGTTCTAAACAACAGTTCTAAACAACAGTTCCAAACAACAGTTCCAAACAACAGTTCCAAACAACAGTTCTAAACAACAGTTCCAAACAACAGTTCTAAACAACAGTTCTAAACAACAGTTCCAAGCAACAGTTCTAAGCAACAGTTCTAAACAACAGTTCTAAACAACAGTTCTAAACAACAGTTCCAAACAACAGTTCCAAACAACGGTTCCAAGCAACAGTTCCAAACAACAGTTCTAAACAACAGTTCTAAACAACAGTTGCAAGCAACAGTTCCAAACAACAGTTCCAAGCAACAGTTCTAAACAACAGTTCTAAACAACAGTTCCAAGCAACAGTTCTAAACAACAGTTCTAAACAACAGTTCCAAACAACAGTTCCAAACAACAGTTCCAAACAACAGTTCTAAACAACAGTTCCAAACAACAGTTCCAAACAACAGTTCTAAACAACAGTTCTAAACAACAGTTCCAAACAACAGTTCTAAACAACAGTTCCAAACAACCGTTCCAAACAACAGTTCCAATCAACAGTTCTAAACAACAGTTCTAAACAACAGTTCTAAACAACAGTTCCAAACAACAGATCCAAGCAACAGTTCCAAGCAACAGTTCTAAACAACAGTTCTAAACAACAGTTCTAAACAACAGTTCCAAGCAACAGTTCTAAACAACAGTTCTAAACAACAGTTCTAAACAACAGTTCCAAACAACAGTTCCAAGCAACAGTTCCAAACAACCGTTCCAAACAACAGTTCCAATCAACAGTTCCAAGCAACAGTTCCAAACAACAGTTCTAAACAACAGTTCTAAACAACAGTTCCAAACAACAGTTCTAAACAACAGTTCTAAACAACAGTTCCAAACAACAGTTCCAAACAACAGTTCCAATCAACAGTTCTAAACAACAGTTCTAAACAACAGTTCTAAAGAACAGTTCTAAACAACAGTTCTAAACAACAGGGCCAAGCAACAGTCCCAAGCAACAATTCTAAACAACAGTTCTAAACAACAGTTCCAAGCAACAGTTCTAAACAACAGTTCTAAACAACAGTTCTAAACAACAGTTCCAAACGACCGTTCCAAACAACAGATCTAAACAACAGTTCTAAACAACAGTTCTAAACAACAGTTCTAAACAACAGTTCCAAACAACAGTTCTAAACAACAGTTCTAAACAACAGTTCTAAACAACAGTTCCAAACAACAGTTCTAAACAACAGTTCCAAACAACCGTTCCAAACAACAGTTCCAATCAACAGTTCTAAACAACAGTTCTAAACAACAGTTCCAAACAACAGTTCCAATCAACAGTTCTAATCAACAGTTCTAAACAACAGTTCTAAACAACAGTTCCAAACAACAGTTCTAAACAACAGTTCCAAACAACAGTTCCAAACAACAGTTCTAAACAACAGTTCCAAACAACAGTTCTAAACAACAGTTCCAAACAACAGTTCTAAACAACAGTTCCAAGCAACAGTTCCAAGCAACAGTTCTAAACAACAGTTCCAAACAACAGTTCTAAACAACAGTTCTAAACAACAGTTCCAAGCAACAGTTCTAAACAACAGTTCTAAACAACAGTTCCAAGCAACAGTTCTAAACAACAGTTCTAAACAACAGTTCCAAACAACAGTTCCAAACAACAGTTCCAAACAACAGTTCTAATCAACAGTTCCAAACAACAGTTCCAAACAACAGTTCCAAACAACAGTTCTAAACAACAGTTCCAAACAACAGTTCCAAACAACAGTTCCAAACAACAGTTCTAAACAACAGTTCTAAACAACAGTTCCACACAACAGTTCCAAACAACAGTTCCAAACAACAGTTCCAATCAACATTTCTAAACAACAGTTCCAAACAACCGTTCCAAACAACAGTTCCAAACAACAGTTCTAAACAACAGTTCTAAACAACAGTTCTAAACAACAGTTCTAAACAACAGTTTCAAACAACAGTTCTAAACAACAGTTCCAAACAACAGTTCTAAACAACAGTTCCAAGCAACAGTTTTAAGCAACAGTTCTAAACAACAGTTCCAAGCAACAGTTCCAAACAACAGTTCTAAACAACAGTTCCAAACAACAGTTCCACACAACAGTTCTAAACAACAGTTCTAAACAACAGTTCTAAACAACAGTTCCAAACAACAGTTCCAAACAACAGTTCCAAACAACACTTCTAAACAACAGTTCTAAACAACAGTTCCAAACAACAGTTCCAAACAACAGTTCCAAACAACAGTTCCAAACAACAGTTCCAAACAACACTTCTAAACAACAGTTCTAAACAACAGTTCCAAACAACAGTTCCAAACAACAGTTCTAAACAACAGTTCCAAACAACAGTTCTAAACAACAGTTCTAAACAACAGTTCCAAGCAACAGTTCTAAGCAACAGTTCTAAACAACAGTTCCAAACAACAGTTCTAAACAACAGTTCCAAGCAACAGTTTTAAGCAACAGTTCCAAACAACAGTTCCAAGCAACAGTTCTAAACAACAGTTCCAAACAACAGTTCCACACAACAGTTCCAAACAACAGTTCCAAACAACAGTTCCAAACAACAGTTCTAAACAACAGTTCCAAACAACAGTTCTAAACAACAGTTCTAAACAACAGTGCCAAGCAACAGTTCCAAGCAACAGTTCTAAGCAACAGTTCTAAACAACAGTTCCAAACAACAGTTCTAAACAACAGTTCCAAACAACAGTTCCAAACAACAGTTCCAAGCAACAGTTCTAAACAACAGTTCTAAACAACAGTTCTAAACAACAGTTGCAAGCAACAGTTCTAAACAACAGTTCTAAACAACAGTTCCAAGCAACAGTTCTAAACAACAGTTCTAAACAACAGTTCCAAGCAACAGTTCTAAACAACAGTTCCACACAACAGTTCCAAACAACAGTTCCAAACAACAGTTCCACACAACAGTTCTAAACAACCGTTCCAAACAACAGTTCCACACAACAGTTCTAAACAACCGTTCCAAACAACAGTTCCAAACAACAGTTCCAAACAACAGTTCTAAACAACAGTTCTAAACGACAGTTCTAAACAACATTTCCAAACAACAGTTCCAAACAACAGTTCCAAGCAACAGTTCTAAACAACAGTTCTAAACAACAGTTCCAAACAACAGTTCCAAACAACAGTTCCAAACAACAGTTCCAATCAACAGTTCTAAACAGTTCAAAACAACAGTTCTAAACAACAGTTCCAAACAACAGTTCCAAACAACAGTTCTAAACAACAGTTCCAAACAACAGTTCTAAACAACAGTTCCAAGCAACAGTTCTAAACAACAGTTCTAAACAACAGTTCTAAACAACAGTTCCAAACAACAGTTCTAAACAACAGTTCCAAGCAACAGTACCAAGCAACAGTTCTAAACAACAGTTCTAAACAACAGTTCTAAACAACAGTTCCAAACAACAGTTCCAAGCAACAGTTCTAAACAACAGTTCTAAACAACAGTTCCAAACAACAGTTCCAAACAACAGTTCCAATCAACAGTTCTAAACAACAGTTCTAAACAACAGTTCTAAACAACAGTTCCAAACAACAGTTCTAAACAACAGTTCCAAACAACTGTTCCAAACAACAGTTCCAATCAACAGTTCTAAACAACAGTTCTAAACAACAGTTCCAAACAACAGTTCCAATCAACAGTTCTAATCAACAGTTCTAAACAACAGTTCTAAACAACAGTTCCAAACAACAGTTCTAAACAACAGTTCCAAACAACAGTTCCAAACAACAGATCCAAGCAACAGTTCCAAGAAACAGTTCTAAACAACAGTTCTAAACAACAGTTCTAAACAACAGTTCCAAGCAACAGTTCTAAACAACAGGGCAAAGCAACAGTCCCAAGCAAGAATTCTAAACAACAGTTCTAAACAACAGTTCCAAGCAACAGTTCTAAACAACAGTTCTAAACAACAGTTCCAAAGAACCGTTCCAAACAACAGTTCCAATCAACAGTTCCAAGCAACAGTTCTAAACAACAGTTCTAATCAACAGTTCCACACAACAGTTCCAAACAACAGTTCCAATCAACATTTCTAAACAACAGTTCCAAACAACCGTTCCAAACAACAGTTCCAATCAACAGTTCTAAACAACAGTTCTAAACAACAGTTCCAATCAACAGTTCTAAACAACAGTTTCAAACAACAGTTCTAAACAACAGTTCCAAACAACAGTTCCAAACAACAGTTCTAAACAACAGTTCCAAGCAACAGTTTTAAGCAACAGTTCTAAACAACAGTTCCAAGCAACAGTTCCAAACAACAGTTCCAAACAACAGTTCCAAACAACAGTTCCACACAACAGTTCTAAACAACAGTTCTAAACAACAGTTCTAAACAACAGTTCCAAACAACAGTTCCAAACAACAGTTCTAAACAACAGTTCTAAACAACAGTTCCAAACAACAGTTCCAAACAACAGTTCCAAACAACAGTTCTAAACAACAGTTCCAAACAACAGTTCCAAACAACAGTTCTAAACAACAGTTCTAAACAACAGTTCCAAGCAACAGTTCTAAGCAACAGTTCTAAACAACAGTTCTAAACAACAGTTCCAAACAACAGTTCCAAACAACAGTTCCAAGCAACAGTTCCAAACAACAGTTCTAAACAACAGTTCTAAACAACAGTTGCAAGCAACAGTTCTAAACAACAGTTCTAAACAACAGTTCCAAACAACAGTTCTAAACAACAGTTCCAAACAACAGTTCCAAGCAACAGTTCTAAACAACAGTTCTAAACAACAGTTCCAAACAACAGTTCCAATCAACAGTTCTAAACAACAGTTCCAAACAACAGTTCCACACAACAGTTCCACACAACAGTTCCAAACAACAGTTCCACACAACAGTTCTAAACAACCGTTCCAAACAACAGTTCCACACAACAGTTCCAAACAACCGTTCCAAACAACAGTTCCAAACAACAGTTCCAAACAACAGTTCCAAACAACAGTTCTAAACAACAGTTCCAAACAACCGTTCCAAACAACAGTTCCAATCAACAGTTCTAAACAACAGTTCTAAATAACAGTTCCAAACAACAGTTCCAATCAACAGTTCTAATCAACAGTTCTAAACAACAGTTCCAAACAACAGTTCTAAACAACAGTTCTAAACAACAGTTCCAAACAACAGTTCTAAACAACAGTTCCAAGCAACAGTTCTAAACAACAGTTCCAAGCAACAGTTCTAAACAACAGTTCCAAGCAACAGTTCTAAACAACAGTTCTAAACAACAGTTCCAATCAACAGTTCTAAACAACAGTTCCAAACAACAGTTCCACACAACAGTTCCAAACAACAGTTCCAAACAACAGTTCCACACAACAGTTCTAAACAACCGTTCCAAACAACAGTTCCACACAACAGTTCTAAACAACAGTTCCAAACAACAGTTCCAAACAACAGTTCTAAACAACAGTTCTAAACAACAGTTCCAAACAACAGTTCCAATCAACAGTTCTAAACAACAGTTCTAAAAAACAGTTCCAAACAACAGTTCCAAACAACAGTTCTAAACAACAGTTCCAAACAACAGTTCTAAACAACAGTTCTAAACAACAGTTCCAAGCAACAGTTCTAAACAACAGTTCTAAACAACAGTTCCAAACAACAGTTCTAAACAACAGTTCCAAACAACAGTTCTAAACAACAGTTCTAAACAACAGTTCCAAGCAACAGTTCTAAACAACAGTTCTAAACAACAGTTCCAAACAACAGTTCCAAACAACAGTTCCAAGCAACAGTTCCAAACAACAGTTCTAAACAACAGTTCTAAACAACAGTTGCAAGCAACAGTTCTAAACAACAGTTCCAAACAACAGTTCTAAACAACAGTTCCAAACAACAGTTCCAAGCAACAGTTCTAAACAACAGTTCTAAACAACAGTTCCAAACAACAGTTCCAATCAACAGTTCTAAACAACAGTTCCAAACAACAGTTCCACACAACAGTTCTAAACAACAGTTCCAAACAACAGTTCCAAACAACAGTTCCACACAACAGTTCTAAACAACCGTTCCAAACAACAGTTCCACACAACAGTTCTAAACAACCGTTCCAAACAACAGTTCCAAACAGTTCCAAACAACAGTTCTAAACAACAGTTCTAAACAACAGTTCTAAACAACAGTTCCAAACAACAGTTCCAATCAACAGTTCTAAACAACAGTTCTAAACAACAGTTCCAAACAACAGTTCCAAACAACAGTTCTAAACAACAGTTCCAAACAACAGTTCTAAACAACAGTTCCAAGCAACAGTTCTAAACAACAGTTCTAAACAACAGTTCCAAACAACAGTTCCAAACAACAGTTCCAAACAACAGTTCTAAACAACAGTTCTAAACAACAGTTCTAAACAACAGTTCCAAACAACAGTTCCAAACAACAGTTCCAACAACAGTTCTAAACAACAGTTCCAAACAACAGTTCCAAACAACAGTTCCAAACAACAGTTCTAAACAACCGTTCCAAACAACAGTTCCAATCAACAGTTCTAAACAACAGTTCTAAATAACAGTTCCAAACAACAGTTCCAATCAACAGTTCTAATCAACAGTTCTAAACAACAGTTCCAAGCAACAGTTCTAAACAACAGTTCTAAACAACAGTTCCAAACAACAGTTCTAAACAACAGTTCCAAGCAACAGTTCTAAACAACAGTTCTAAACAACAGTTCCAAGCAACAGTTCTAAACAACAGTTCTAAACAACAGTTCCAAACAACAGTTCCAAACAACAGTTCCAAGCAACAGTTCTAAACAACAGTTCTAAACAACAGTTGCAAGCAACAGTTCTAAACAACAGTTCCAAACAACAGTTCTAAACAACAGTTCCAAACAACAGTTCCAAACAACAGTTCTAAACAACAGTTCTAAACAACAGTTCCAAACAACAGTTCCAATCAACAGTTCTAAACAACAGTTCCAAACAACAGTTCCACACAACAGTTCTAAACAACAGTTCCAAACAACAGTTCCAAACAACAGTTCCAAACAACAGTTCTAAACAACAGTTCCAAACAACAGTTCCACACAACAGTTCTAAACAACAGTTCCAAACAACAGTTCAAACAACAGTTCTAAACAACAGTTCTAAACAACAGTTCCAAACAACAGTTCCAAACAACAGTTCTAAACAACAGTTCAAACAACAGTTCCAAACAACAGTTCCAAACAACAGTTCCAAACAACAGTTCTAAACAACAGTTCCAAACAACAGTTCCAAACAACAGTTCTAAACAACAGTTCCAAACAACAGTTCCAAACAACAGTTCCAAACAACAGTTCTAAACAACAGTTCCAAACAACAGTTCCAAACAACAGTTCTAAACAACAGTTCCAAACAACAGTTCCAAACAACAGTTCCAAACAACAGTTCTAAACAACAGTTCCAAACAACAGTTCTAAACAACAGTTCCAAACAACAGTTCTAAACAACAGTTTCCAGTTCTAAACAACAGTTCTAAACAACAGTTCTAAACAACAGTTCCAAACAACAGTTCAAACAACAGTTCTAAACAACAGTTCCAAACAACAGTTCTAAACAACAGTTCCAAACAACAGTTCTAAACAACAGTTCCAAACAACAGTTCCAAACAACAGTTCCAAACAACAGTTCTAAACAACAGTTCCAAACAACAGTTCCAAACAACAGTTCCAAACAACAGTTCAAACAACAGTTCAAACAACAGTTCCAAACAACAGTTCCAAACAACAGTTCCAAACAACAGTTCCTAAACAACAGTTCCACAACAGTTCTAAACAACAGTTTCCAAACAACAGTTCCAAACAACAGTTCCTAAACAACAGTTCTAAACAACAGTTCCAAACAACAGTTCCAAACAACAGTTCCAACAACAGTTCTAAACAACAGTTCCAAACAACAGTTCCAAACAACAGTTCTAAACAACAGTTCTAAACAACAGTTCTAAACAACAGTTCCAAACAACAGTTCTAAACAACAGTTCTAAACAACAGTTCCAAACAGTTCTAAACAACAGTTCTAAACAACAGTTCCAAGCAACAGTTCTAAACAACAGTTCCTAAACAACAGTTCCAAACAACAGTTTCAGTTCAAACAACAGTTCCAAACAACAGTTTAAACAACAAACAACAGTTCCAAACAACAGTTCTAAACAACAGTTCTAAACAACAGTTCTAAACAAACAACAGTTCTAAACAACAGTTCTAAACAACAGTTCCAAACAACAGTTCCAAACAACAGTTCCAAACAACAGTTCTAAACAACAGTTCTAAACAACAGTTCCAAACAACAGTTCAACAAAGTTCTAAACAACAGTTCCAAACAACAGTTCCAAACAACAGTTCTAAACAACAGTTCTAAACAACAGTTCCAAACAACAGTTCCAAACAACAGTTCAAACAACAGTTCTAAACAACAGTTCCAAACAACAGTTCTAAACAACAGTTCTAAAAAAGTTCTAAACAACAGTTCCAAACAACAGTTCCAAACAACAGTTCTAAACAACAGTTCTAAACAACAGTTCCAAACAACAGTTCTAAACAACAGTTCCAAACAACAGTTCTAAACAACAGTTCCAAACAACAGTTCTAAACAACAGTTCTAAACAACAGTTCCAAACAACAGTTCTAAACAACAGTTCTAAACAACAGTTCCAAACAACAGTTCCAAACAACAGTTCAAACAACAGTTCCAAAACAACAGTTCTAAACAACAGTTCCAAACAACAGTTCCAAACAACAGTTCTAAACAATAGTTCTAAACAATAGTTGTAAACAATAGTTCCAAACAATAGTTCCAAACAACAGTTCTAAACAACAGTTCCAAACAACAGTTCCAAACAACAGTTCCAAACAACAGTTCCAAACAACAATTCCAAACAACAGTTCAAAACAACAGTTCCACACAACAGTTCCACACAACAGTTCTAAACAACAGTTCCAAACAACAGTTCTAAACAACAGTTCCAAACAACAGTTCCAAACAACAGTTCTAAACAACAGTTCCACACAACAGTTCCAAGCAACAGTTCTAAACAACAGTTCTAAACAACAGTTCAAACAACAGTTCCAAACAACAGTTCTAAACAACAGTTCCAAACAACAGTTCCAAACAACAGTTCTAAACAACAGTTCTAAACAACAGTTCTAAACAACAGTTCAAACTAAACAGTTCCAAACAACAGTTCCAAACAACAGTTCAAACAACAGTTCCAAACAACAGTTCTAAACAACAGTTCCAAACAACAGTTCCAAACAACAGTTCAAACAACAGTTCTAAACAACAGTTCAAACAACAGTTCCAAACAACAGTTCCAAATCAACAGTTCCAAACAACAGTTCCAAACAACAGTTCTAAACAACAGTTCCAAACAACAGTTCAAACAACAGTTCTAAACAACAGTTCTAAACAACAGTTCTAAACAACAGTTCCAAACAACAGTTCTAAACAACAGTTCCAAACAACAGTTCTAAACAACAGTTCTAAACAACAGTTCAAACAACAGTTCCAAACAACAGTTCTAAACAACAGTTCTAAACAACAGTTCTAAACAACAGTTCAAACAACAGTTCTAAACAACAGTTCTAAACAACAGTTCCAAACAAAGTTCTAAACAACAGTTCCAAGTTCTAAACAACAGTTCTAAACAACAGTTCTAAACAACAGTTCTAAACAACAGTTCCAAACAACAGTTCCAACAGTTCTAAACAACAGTTCCAAACAACAGTTCAAACAACAGTTCCAAACAACAGTTCCAAACAACAGTTTCAAACAACAGTTCCAAACAACAGTTCCAAACAACAGTTCTAAACAACAGTTCTAAACAACAGTTCCAAACAACAGTTCCAAACAACAGTTCTAAACAACAGTTCCAAACAACAGTTCCAAACAACAGTTCCAAACAACAGTTCTAAACAACAGTTCCAAACAACAGTTCCAAACAACAGTTCTAAACAACAGTTCTAAACAACAGTTCCAAACAACAGTTCCAAACAACAGTTCTAAACAACAGTTCCAAACAACAGTTCAAACAACAGTTCCAAACAACAGTTCTAAACAACAGTTCTAAACAACAGTTCCAAACAACAGTTCCAAACAACAGTTCCAAACAACAGTTCTAAACAAACAACAGTTCCAAACAACAGTTCCAAACAACAGTTCAAACAACAGTTCCAAAACAACAGTTCCAAACAACAGTTCCAAACAACAGTTCCAAACAACAGTTCAAACAACAGTTCCAAACAACAGTTCTAAACAACAGTTCCAAACAACAGTTCTAAACAACAGTTCTAAACAACAGTTCAAACAACAGTTCTAAACAACAGTTCCAAACAACAGTTCCAAACAACAGTTCTAAACAACAGTTCCAAACAACAGTTCAAACAACAGTTCCAAACAACAGTTCCAAACAACAGTTCTAAACAACAGTTCCAAACAACAGTTCCAAACAACAGTTCCAAACAACAGTTCCAAACAACAGTTCTAAACAACAGTTCCAAACAACAGTTCAACAACAACAGTTCTAAACAACAGTTCCAAACAACAGTTCCAAACAACAGTTCTAAACACACAGTTCTAAACAACAGTTCCAAACAACAGTTCCACAACAGTTCTAAACAACAGTTCTAAACAACAGTTCCAAACAACAGTTCCAAACAACAGTTCAAACAACAGTTCCAAACAACAGTTCCAAACAACAGTTCAAACAACAGTTCAAACAACAGTTCTAAACAACAGTTCTAAACAACAGTTCCAAACAACAGTTCCAAACAACAGTTCTAAACAACAGTTCCAAACAACAGTTCCAAACAACAGTTCTAAACAACAGTTCTAAACAACAGTTCTAAACAACAGTTCTAAACAACAGTTCTAAACAACAGTTCCAAACAACAGTTCCAAACAACAGTTCTAAACAACAGTTCAAACAACAGTTCTAAACAACAGTTCAATCAACAGTTCTAAACAACAGTTCCAAACAACAGTTCCAAACAACAGTTCTAAACAACAGTTCAAGCAACAGTTCCAAACAACAGTTCTAAGTTCTAAACAACAGTTCCAAACAACAGTTCTAAACAACAGTTCCAAGCAACAGTTCAAACAACAGTTCTAAACAACAGTTCCAAACAACAGTTCCAAACAACAGTTCCAAACAACAGTTCTAGTTCTAAACAACAGTTCTAAACAACAGTTCCAAACAACAGTTCCAAACAACAGTTCTAAACAACAGTTCTAAGTTCTAAACAACAGTTCCAAACAACAGTTCCAAACAACAGTTCCAAATCAACAGTTCTAAACAACAGTTCTAAACAACAGTTCTAAACAACAGTTCTAAACAACAGTTCCAAACAACAGTTCCTAAACAACAGTTCTAAACAACAGTTCTAAACAACAGTTCTAAACAACAGTTCCAAACAACAGTTCCAAACAACAGTTCTAAACAACAGTTTAAACAACAGTTCTAAACAACAGTTCCAAACAACAGTTCAAACAACAGTTCCAAACAACAGTTCTAAACAACAGTTCCAAACAACAGTTCCAAACAACAGTTCCAAACAACAGTTCAAACAACAGTTCCAACAACAGTTCTAAACAACAGTTCCAAACAACTGTTCCAAACAACAGTTCCAATCAACAGTTCTAAACAACAGTTCAAACAAAACAACAGTTCAAACAACATCAACAGTTCTAAACAACAGTTCTAAACAACAGTTCCAAAAACAACAGTTCTAAACAACAGTTCTAAACAATAAAACAACAGTTCCAAACAACAGTTCTAAACAACAGTTCTAAACAACAGTTCCAAACAACAGTTTAAACAACAGTTCTAAACAACAGTTCCAAGCAACAGTTCTAAACAACAGTTCCAAACAACAGTTCACACAACAGTTCTAAACAACAGTTTCTAAACAACAGTTCTAAACAACAGTTCCAAACAACAGTTCCAAACAACAGTTCCAAACAACAGTTCCAAACAACAGTTCCAAACAACAGTTCCAAACAACAGTTCCAAACAACAGTTCCACACAACAGTTCTAAACAACAGTTCCAAACAACAGTTCTAAACAACAGTTCCAAACAACAGTTCTAAACAACAGTTCTAAACAACAGTTCCAAGCAACAGTTCCAAGCAACAGTTCTAAGCAACAGTTCTAAACAACAGTTCCAAACAACAGTTCTAAACAACAGTTCCAAACAACAGTTCCAAACAACAGTTCCAAGCAACAGTTCTAAACAACAGTTCTAAACAACAGTTCCAAACAACAGTTCTAAACAACAGTTCTAAACAACAGTTCCAAGCAACAGTTCCAAGCAACAGTTCTAAGCAACAGTTCTAAACAACAGTTCCAAACAACAGTTCTAAACAACAGTTCCAAACAACAGTTCCAAACAACATTTCCAAGCAACAGTTCTAAACAACAGTTCTAAACAACAGTTCTAAACAACAGTTGCAAGCAACAGTTCTAAACAACAGTTCTAAGCAACAGTTCTAAACAACAGTTCTAAACAACAGTTCCAAGCAACAGTTCTAAACAACAGTTCCACACAACAGTTCCACACAACAGTTCTAAACAACAGTTCCAAACAACAGTTCCACACAACAGTTCTAAACAACCGTTCCAAACAACAGTTCCACACAACAGTTCTAAACAACCGTTCCAAACAACAGTTCCAAACAACAGTTCCAAACAACAGTTCTAAACAACAGTTCCAAACAACAGTTCTAAACAACAGTTCCAAACAACAGTTCCACACAACAGTTCTAAACAACAGTTCCAAACAACAGTTCCACACAACAGTTCTAAACAACCGTTCCAAACAACAGTTCCACACAACAGTTCT